>NC_088879.1:21685607-21991491 GCF_032884065.1 Artemia franciscana | reverse complement strand
CCGCCTGAATCAGACCAAGCTCCGCTCTGAACAATACATTCATTTGCGAGATGCAGTTATAAATGACGGTAATACCACAAACGTTGGAAGATTAACAATTTTACCTTCGTCATATGCTGGCAGTCCCCGTCATATGCATGAATATGCTCAAGATGCTATTGCGTATGTTCGTCTCTATGGTCGTCCAGATTTATTTATTACATTTACATGTAATCAATCTTGGGACGAGATACTGCAGCTTTTACTTCAAGGACAATCGGCGGTTCATAGGCATGACATTACGGCACGTGTCTTCCGGCAAAAGTTGAAATCACTGATAAACTACCTTGTAAAACATGAAGTGTTTGGGTCAGTGCGATGCTGGATGTACTCAGTGGAATGGCAAAAACGAGGTTTGCCACACGCACATATACTAATCTGGCTACATAAAAAAATTACTTCAAACGAAATTGATGATGTGATTTCCGCTGAAATACCTGATAAAAATGTCGATAAGGGGTTACATGATATTATTGTAAAAAATATGATACATGGACCTTGCGGTGCACTGAACGAAAATTCACCATGCATGGCCAAAGGAAGGTGCACAAAGCAATATCCTCGACTTTTAGTACCCAAAACAATTACTGGCAATGATGGTTACCCACAATATAGAAGAAGATCTACTGAAGATGGCGGTAAAACAGCAATAATAAAGAAGCGTAACGGTACCACCATCGAAGTAGATAACCAGTGGGTTGTTCCATATTCCCCATTATTATCAAAAACATTTAATGCACACATAAACGTTGAATACTGTAACTCCGTAAAGGCAATCAAATACATATGTAAATACGTCAACAAAGGCAGTGACATGGCAGTTTTTGGCTTGCAGTCCGAAATCAAAGATTTCGATGAAATCGTAGAATATCAGGCTGGAAGATACATAAGCAGTAATGAAGCTGTTTGGCGAATTCTTTCATTTCCGATACATGAACGTAGTCCAGCTGTTGTTCACTTAGCGGTACATTTACAGAAAGGTCAACGTGTTTATTTCACGGAAACCAACGTGCAACAAAGAGTCCTGAATCCACCGGATACAACATTAACAGCTTTTTTTTCGCTTTGCAAAAATGATTCTTTTGCAAAAAAAACTGCTGTATACTGAAGTGCCTTCGTATTACACGTGGAATACTAAAAATAAAGTATTTGAACGTCGAAAACAGGGTAAGTAAGTCGACGGCCCACCTACCATCTTCAAAGATACCACGATAGGAAGACTCTACACCGTTCACCCCAATCAACATGAATGCTTCTTTCTACGCCTGCTTTTGGTGAATGTACCCGGTCCGACATCCTTTGAGTATTTGAGGACTGTAAATGGTACTATACATGACACTTACCGTAGTGCATGCCAAGCTCTGAGTTTATTGGAGAATGACCAACACTGGGATAACTGCATCAATGACGCTTGCGAAACGTCAACCCCAAGTCAAATTAGTGCATTGTTTGGCATCATTTTAACAACTTGCTCTCCATCAGCTCCTACAGAGTTATGGGAAAAATATAAGTCAAAAATGTCCGAAGATATACTTCATCGAAAACAGTTAGAGACGTCAGACATGACTTTTGATTTTACATCAGAAATTTATAACTACACTTTAGTTGTTATAAAAGATTTGTGCATAAGTATGGCAAACAAACCTCTTCAGGATTTGGGAATGCCTTCACCTAACCGTATCGCTGCTGTTTCGACATGTGTTGAATTGGATCGTGAACAAAGTTACAGTACGAGTGATCTATTGTCGTATGTACAAAATAACATTTCCAAGTTAACGTCGGAACAAAAAGACATTTATGATACGATAATGCATTGTGTCGATAACAACTTCGGAGAAATTTTCTTTTTGGATGCGCCAGGAGGTACTGGTAAAACGTTTGTGATAAAACTGATTCTGGCATCAATTCGATCTAAAAATGATATAGCGTTGGCAATTGCGTCGTCCGGAATAGCCGCAACATTGCTGCCTGGTGAAGAACTGCTCATTCCGCTTTGAAATTGCCTCTGAACTTGCATTCTACAGAAACTCCCACGTGCAATATTTCCAAATCATCTGGGATGGGTAAAGTATTGCAGCAATGCAAACTTATTATTTGGGATGAGTGCACAATGGCACACAAAAAATCGCTCGAGGCTCTGGATCAATGCTTGAAAGATTTGCGAGGGAAGTCGAAACCCTTTGGCAGCACCTTAATATTGCTTGCGGGAGATTTCAGGCAAACATTACCTATAATACCTAGATCAACTCCTGCAGACGAAATGAATGCTTGCCTGAAAAATTCTAATTTATGGGCACACGTAAAAACATTAAAATTAACTACAAATATGCGTGTCCGATTGCAAAACGATGACTCTGGTCAAACATTTTCAGATCAATTGCTGGCAATGGGAAACGGAAAGCTCCTGGTAAAGTATTGCAGCAATGCAAACTTATTATTTGGGATGAGTGCACAATGGCACACAAAAAATCGCTCGAGGCTCTGGATCAATGCTTGAAAGATTTTCGAGGGAAGTCGAAACCCTTTGGCAGCACCTTAATATTGCTTGCGGGAGATTTCAGGCAAACATTACCTATAATACCTAGATCAACTCCTGCAGACGAAATGAATGCTTGCCTGAAAAATTCTAATTTATGGGCACACGTAAAAACATTAAAATTAACTACAAATATGCGTGTCCGATTGCAAAACGATGACTCTGGTCAAACATTTTCAGATCAATTGCTGGCAATGGGAAACGGAAAGCTCCCAGTAGACTCAATTTCAGGACGTATACAACTACCTGCTGATTTCTGTAATTTAGTGACGTCCAAAAATGAATTGATTGAAAAAGTATTTCCAAATATTCTAAAAAATTATAAAAATAATAAATGGCTAAGTGAAAGAGCGATTCTCGCACCTAAAAATATAGACGTCCACGAAATCAACAATATTGTTTTGACCAAGATTCAAGACCAGGCAGTCCTTTACAAGTCAGTCGACACAGTTTTGGAACCAAATGAAGCGGTTAATTATCCATCTGAATTTTTAAATTCCATAGATCTTTCAGGGTTTCCACCACACGTGCTACAACTAAAAATAGGCGTACCAATAATACTTTTAAGAAATATAAACCCACCAAAGCTTTGCAATGGCACTCGACTTGCCGTAAAAAAAACAATGGAAAACCTAATAGAGGCCACAATCCTGACAGGGCCTATAAAAACGAGTTGTGTGTATGCATGTTTGTTTGTTTGTAAAAAGAGCGTTTGCATATGACGTCATTATTAGTACATACGGCTTTGTATATGGACAGACAATGGGAAAGCCAAGAATGTTGTATATTCGCAATTTTTACGTAGTTTGAAACACATATATAAATCTATCTATATTCACAGGTGGGACACAGGGACACAACTACAATGGCGCGTAACTAATATGGCGCGTAACGACTTACGCGCGCGGGGGGGCTTGGGGGGGCGCGAAGCGCCCCACCAACTAGGTGTTGGGGTGGCGCGAAGCGCCACCCCAACAGCTAGTATATATATATATATATATATATATATATATATATATATATATATATATATATATATATATATATCATGAAAAGAGAAATCACCAATGCAACAGCACAAACACAAAAAAAAAAAAAAAAAAAAAAAAAAAAAAAAAAAAGAGACAGAAGGAGAAAAGGAAGACTGTTTTCCTAAATTAGTGATTAATATAGACCAGCACTTGAATGAGGCCTTAACCCTACTCATCCATACAATCACATAGGTCAAACAGCATAGCCACACACAATCAACCATAAAGAATAATCCATGGACAGGCAGTCATGTCGTCAATAAGTATAAGTCGTCATTTACCAAACAATAGAAAAAATAATATAGACAAATAATTCAGAGGCAACACCCAACATAAGGGCTCATCAGGAGAATACACTGGCCTATATAGGGTTTCGCCACTCTAAATTCTCTACCCAGCACAGTGTTGTGGCTACCACAGAATATCCATGGCATCCCCACGTCAGGTATCACCCTCAAAATACATGTCTATGAAAAAAAAAAACAGCAAATGTAAAACAACCAAGTAAAACCAAAACAAGCTTATCCTCTTAATATATCCCTCCCTTTAGCAACAATAGGTAAACTAAATATTATAAATTTTACCATATCACAAATATTAGCACATTGCAAAAAACCTGAATGAACTAAACAATTATAGAATTCATCTTTACCATGTGGCTAATTCTTAAGAAAATCCGCTCAATTAGAAACACAATTCAAAATAAATGGCGCTGTGACAACATTTCTCGAACCTCCGAAATTAGTTAAAAATTTCTTTAAGTATTTCTAGATAATTCTTTTGATATTTATTTAAAAGTTCGCTATAATGAAAACTAAATTTTTTAAATTGCCAAGTTAATTTATTTGCAGAAAAACCTCTTGATATCAATTTTTGGCTTAAGATTTTACATCTATTTTTAAAATCAATATAATTACTACAAATCCTTGCATAACGAAGTAACTGTGAGAAAAACGCTGAATATGTGATATTTGAGTGTATATCTATATATATATTAATAAGTTGTCTGTCTGTGTGTCTGTCTGTCTGTCAGGTGACGTCATGTTTCTGTGTTGACTGACGTCATCAAGTTAGTTGTCGTCATTTTTGCTACGACGGTGACGTCATTCAAGATATTTAAGACATATGTTCACGTAGAAATCTATTAATGTTTAAGTTTAAAATGACTGATGAACTTACAATGGCAAAAGCCGATGAAGATACTCAAAGAGTCTATGCCGAAAAACTTGCTGCTGATAGAGAAAGTCAGAAAAGAAAGCGTGCCGAGGAATCAAAAGAATAGCAAGGAAACAGGCTTGAGGCTGATAGAGAAAGAAAGAACAGAAAGCGTGCCGAGGAATCAAAAGAACAGCAAGGGAACAGGCTTGAGGCTGATAGAGAAAGAAAGAACAGAAAGCATGCCGAGGAATCAAAAGAACAGCAAGGAAACAGGCTTGAGGCTGATAGAGAAAGAAAGAACAGAAAGCGTGCCGAGGAACTACCAGAGCAACGCGAAAGCAGACTTGCTGCTAAAAGAGAAAGTGAAAAAAGAAGGCGTGCCGAAGAATTACAAGAACAGCAAGAAATCGGGCTTGCTGCTGATAGAGAAAGTAAGAAAAGAAAGCGTGCCGAGGAATCACAAGAACAGCAAGAAATCAGGCTTGCTGCTGATAGAGAAAGTAAGAAAAGAAAGTGTGCCGAGGAATCAGAGCAACCTGAAAGTTATCGCCTGGCGTTCAGGTACAGCCCAGTCGATGATTATAGCTTGAGTAGATGTGTTCAAATCGGGACAATGTCTAAAATTTGTCCCTATTGCAAGGCCTTGAAATTCAATGGTGAAACAATGGGAATGTGTTGCGCCTCAGGAAAACTTAAACTTCCTCTATTGGCTGCACCACCAGAGCCATTGAAGACTTTCCTTACTGGAACTACGTCAGAATCTAAGCGTTTTTTGTCACAAATCAGAAAATACAACTCATGTTTCCAAATGACGTCGTTTGGAGCCCAAATCGAAAATCCAGATCAATTTATGTCTACTTTCAAAGTAAAAGGGCAAATTTATCATAGAGCAGGGTCCCTTCTACCATTCTCAGGCGAGAATCATAAATTTTTACAATTGTACTTTATCAGTGATAGAAATTCTGAATTGAATGCACGTTGCGAAATTTCTCCCAACGTTGAAAGGACAATCGTTTCCCAATTGCAACATCTTTTCCACGAAAATAATAATTTAGTGCGTCTGTTCAAAACAGCCATCGATTTGATGCCTACTGATACGCATAAAATTGTTATTTCCGCTGACAAAACGCCTCCTGGCCAACATGTGCGTAGATACAATGCTCCAACTATCGACGAAGCGGAAATCGTTATGGTCGGTGATCAGTTTTTACCTCGAGATATTATTCTTCATAAGCGAAACGCTCAGTTGTTAAGAATTGCTGAAACTCATCGATGCTACGATGCCCTACAATATCCTATCACTTTTTGGGATGGAGCCGACGGCTATCACTTTAATATTAAATTGATTAATCCAGCCACTAACAAAGAAATGAATAAGAAATGCAGTGCAATGCATTATTATTCCTATAGACTAATGATTCGGCAGGATGAAGAAAATTATATTTTAAAATGCCGTGAATTGTTTCACCAATTTGTCGTTGATATGTATGCTAAAATTGAATCAGAACGTTTGCTACATATCTGCCTGAATCAGACCAAGCTCCGCTCTGAACAATACATTCATTTGCGAGATGCAGTTATAAATAACGGTAATACCACAGACGTTGGAAGATTAACAATTTTACCTTCGTCATATGCTGGCAGTCCCCGTCATATGCATGAATATGCTCAAGATGCTATTGTGTATGTTCGTCTCTATGGTCGTCCAGATTTATTTATTAAATTTACATGTAATCAATCTTGGGACGATATACTGCCAGCTTTTACTTCAAGGACAATCGGCGGTTCATAGGCATGACATTACGGCCCGTGTCTTCCGGCAAAAGTTGAAATCACTGATAAACTACATAGTAAAACTTGAAGTGTTTGGGTCAGTGCGATGCTGGATGTACTCAGTGGAATGGCAAAAACGAGGTTTGCCACACGCACATATACTAATCTGGCTACATAAAAAAATTACTTCGAACGAAATTGATGATGTGATTTCCGCTGAAATACCTGATAAAAATGTCGATAAGGGGTTACATGATATTATTGTAAAAAAATATGATGCATGGACCTTGCGGTGCACTGAACGAAAATTCACCATGCATGGCCAAAGGAAGGTGCACCAAGCAATATCCTCGACTTTTAGTACCCAAAACAATTACTGGCAATGATGGTTACCCACAATATGGAAGAAGATCTACTGAAGATGGCGGTAAAACAGCAATAATAAAGAAGCGTAACGGTACCACCATCGAAGTAGATAACCAGTGGGTTGTTCCATATTCCCCATTATTATCAAAAACATTTAATGCACACATAAACGTTGAATACTGTAACTCCGTAAAGGCAATCAAATACATATGTAAATACGTCAACAAAGGCAGTGACATGGCAGTTTTTGGCTTGCAGCCCGAAATCAAAGATTTCGACGAAATTGTACAATATCAGGCTGGAAGATACATAAGCAGTAATGAAGCTGTTTGGCGAATTCTTTCATTTCCGATACATGAACGTAGTCCAGCTGTTGTTCACTTAGCGGTACATATACAGAATGGTCAACGTGTTTATTTCACGGAAACCAACGTGCAACAAAGAGTCCTGAATCCACCGGATACAACATTAACAGCTTTTTTTTCGCTTTGCAAAAATGATTCTTTTGCAAAAAAACTGCTGTATACTGAAGTGCCTTCGTATTACACGTGGAATACTAAAAATAAAGTATTTGAACGTCGAAAACAGGGTAAGTCAGTCGACGGCCAACCTACCATCTTCAAAGATACCACGATAGGAAGACTCTACACCGTTCACCCCAATCAACATGAATGCTTCTTTCTACGCCTGCTTTTGGTGAATGTACCCGGTCCGACATCCTTTGAGTATTTGAGAACTGTAAACGGTACTATACATGACACTTACCGTAGTGCATGCCAAGCTCTGAATTTATTGGAGAATGACCAACACTGGGATAACTGCATCAATGACGCGTGCGAAACGTCAACCCCAAGTCAAATTCGTGCATTGTTTGGCATCATTTTAACAACTTGCTCTCCATCAGCTCCTACAGAGTTATGGGAAAAATATAAGTCAAAAATGTCCGAAGATATACTCCATCGAAAACAGTTAGAGACGTCAGACATGACTTTTGATTTTACATCTGAAATTTATAAATACACTTTAGTCATTATAGAAGATTTGTGCATAAGTATGGCAAACAAACCTCTTCAGGATTTGGGAATGCCTTCACCTAACCGTATCGCTGCTGTTTCGACATGTGTAGAATTGGATCGTGAACAAAGTTACAGTACGAGTGATCTATTGTCGTATGTACAAATTAACATTTCCAAGTTAACGTCGGAACAAAAAGACATTTATGATACGATAATGCATTGTGTCGATAACAACGTTGGAGAAATTTTCTTTTTGGATGCGCCAGGAGGTACTGGTAAAACATTTGTGATAAAACTGATTCTGGCATCAATTCGATCAAAAAATGATATAGCGTTGGCAATTGCGTCGTCCGGAATAGCCGCAACATTGCTGCCTGGTGGAAGAACTGCTCATTCCGCTTTGAAATTGCCTCTGAATTTGCATTCTACAGAAACTCCCACGTGCAATATTTCCAAATCATCTGGGATGGGTAAAGTATTGCAGCAATGCAAACTTATTATTTGGGATGAGTGCACAATGGCACACAAAAAATCGCTCGAGGCTCTGGATCAATGCTTAAAAGATTTGCGAGGGAAGTCGAAACCCTTTGGCAGCACCTTAATATTGCTTGCGGGAGATTTCAGGCAAACATTACCTATAATACCTAGATCAACTCCTGCAGACGAAATGAATGCTTGCCTGAAAAATTCAGCACCTTAATATTGCTTGCGGGAGATTTCAGGCAAACATTACCTATAATACCTAGATCAACTCCTGCAGACGAAATGAATGCTTGCCTGAAAAATTCTAATTTATGGGCACACGTAAAAACATTAAAATTAACTACAAATATGCGTGTCCGATTGCAAAACGATGACTCTGGTCAAACATTTTCAGATCAATTGCTGGCAATGGGAAACGGAAAGCTCCTGGTAAAGTATTGCAGCAATGCAAACTTATTATTTGGGATGAGTGCACAATGGCACACAAAAAATCGCTCGAGGCTCTGGATCAATGCTTGAAAGATTTTCGAGGGAAGTCGAAACCCTTTGGCAGCACCTTAATATTGCTTGCGGGAGATTTCAGGCAAACATTACCTATAATACCTAGATCAACTCCTGCAGACGAAATGAATGCTTGCCTGAAAAATTCTAATTTATGGGCACACGTAAAAACATTAAAATTAACTACAAATATGCGTGTCCGATTGCAAAACGATGACTCTGGTCAAACATTTTCAGATCAATTGCTGGCAATGGGAAACGGAAAGCTCCCAGTAGACTCAATTTCAGGACGTATACAACTACCTGCTGATTTCTGTAATTTAGTGACGTCCAAAAATGAATTGATTGAAAAAGTATATCCAAATATTCTAAAAAATTATAAAAATAATAAATGGCTAAGTGAAAGAGCGATTCTCGCACCCAAAAATATAGACGTCCACGAAATCAACAATATTGTTTTGACCAAGATTCAAGACCAGGCAGTCCTTTACAAGTCAGTTGACACAGTTTTGGAACCAAATGAAGCGGTTAATTATCCATCTGAATTTTTAAATTCCATAGATCTTTCAGGGTTTCCACCACACGTGCTACAACTAAAAATAGGCGTACCAATAATACTTTTAAGAAATATAAACCCACCAAAGCTTTGCAATGGCACTCGACTTGCCGTAAAAAAAACAATGGAAAACCTAATAGAGGCCACAATCCTGACAGGGCCTATAAAAACGAGTTGTGTGTATGCATGTTTGTTTGTTTGTAAAAAGAGCGTTTGCATATGACGTCATTATTAGTACATACGGCTTTGTATATGGACAGACAATGGGAAAGCCAAGAATGTTGTATATTCGCAATTTTTACGTAGTTTGAAACACATATATAAATCATATATAAATCTATCTATATTCACAGGTGGAACACAGGGACACAACTACAATGGCGCGTAACTAATATGGCACGTAACGACTTAAGCGCTCGGGGGGGCTTGGGGGGGCGCGAAGCGCCCCACCAACTAGGTATTGGGGTGGCGCGAAGCGCCACCCCAACAGCTAGTATATCTATATATATAAAAATAAGTTGTCTGTCTGTCTGTGGATCAGGTGACGTCATGTTTCTGTGTCGGCTGACGTCATGAAATTAGTTATCGTCATTTTTGCTTTGACGGTGACGTCATTAATGGTATTTAAGACATGCGTTCACGGAAAAATGTTTAATTGTAAAATGACTGAAGGTTCGGCGATATGTACTTCATAGTGACGCTGAAAAATAAAGAAGAAAAAAAACTGAAAAGAGTAAAAAACTAAAAAAAACTAAAAAGAAAAAACACTCAAAGATAAATTACAGACCGGGACACAAATGACGACCGACACAGAGGGAATATAAATGACGACCAGGAACCTCAAAGAAAAACTACAGACTGGGACACCCGGACACAAATCACGACCGGGAATATAAATGACGACCGGGACGCAGGGACACAACTACAACGGGGACGCTGGGGGCACAGGTGGGATATATAATTGACGACTTAGACACAGGGATTGTTTGAATAGAAATTACAGACCGGGAAACCGGGACACAAATGATGACCGGGACACTGGGACACAGGGAATATAAATGACGACCGGGACACAGGGAATATAAATGCTATTTATATGCACAAACAATGGGACAGCGAAGAACGTTGTATATTCGCATGTTTTACGTAGTTAAAAATATATATTTATATCTATCTCTATTCACAGGTGGGACACAGTGACACTGCTACAATGGCGCTTAACGACTTACGTGCGCGGGGAGGCTTGGGGGGGCGCGAAGCGCCCCACCAACTAGGTGCTGGGGTGGCGCGAAGCGCCACCCCAACAGCTAGTATATATATAAAAATAAGTTGTCTGTCTGTGTGTCTGTCTGTGGATCAGGTGACGTCATGTTTCTGTGTTGACTGACGTCATGAAGTTAGTTGTCGTCATTTTTGCTATGACGGTGACGTCATTAAAGATATTTAAGACATATATGTTCACGTAGAAATCTATTAATGTTTAAGTTTAAAATGACTGATGAACTTACAATGGCAAAAGCCGATGAAGATGCTCAAAGAGTCTATGCCAAAAAACTTGCTGCTGATAGAGAAAGTCAGAAAAGAAAGCGTGCCGAGGAATCAAAAGAACAGCAAGGAGACAGGCTTGAGGCTAAAGAACGCAAAACCGCGCAGTTAGATGAAGATCCACCTGGACAGCGAGAGTCAAAACATATCAAAACTGAAAATGATAGCGATGATGATTGGGTTTGGGATTTTGACTTGGATAAGGTCATCAATGCCTACCAGATTTTAGTTAAAAAAACAAAAGTTCGGCGATATGTATTTCATAGTGAAGCTGAAAAATAAAGAAGAAAAAGAAAACTGAAAAAAGAAAAAATGTAAAAAACTAAAAAATACTAGAAAGAAAAAACACTCAGAGAGAAATTACAGACCAGGACACAAATGACGACCGGGACAGAGGGAATATAAATAACAACCGGGACACTCAAAGAGAAATTACAGACTGGGATACCGGGACACAAATGACGACCGGGACACAGGGAATATAAATGACGACCAGGACACAGGTATTTAAGAATATCGTTCAAAGACAAATTTTTAATTGTAAGAAGACCGTTGGAAGAGAAATTTCTTATTGTAAAATGACTGAAGAACCTACAATGGCAACGGTACAACCATCGAAGTAGATAATCAGTGGGTTGTTCCATATTCCCCATTATTATCAAAAACATTTAATGCACACATAAACGTTGAATATTATAACTCCGTAAAGGCAATCAAATACATATGTAAATACGTCAACAAAGGCAGTGACATGGCAGTTTTTGGCTTGCAGCCCGAAATCAAAGATTTCGACGAAATCGTACAATATCAGGCTGGAAGATACATAAGCAGTAATGAAGCTGTTTGGCGAATTCTTTCATTTCCGATACATGAACGTAGTCCAGCTGTTATTCACTTAGCGGTACATTTACAGAATGATCAACGTGTTTATTTCTCGGAAACCAACATGCAACAAAGAGCCCTGAATCCACCGGATACAAAATTAACAGCTTTTTTTCGCTTTGCAAAAAACTACATAAAAACAGATAACTGAATCAATGACGCGTGCGAAACGTCAACCCCAAATCAAATTCGTGCATTATTTGGCATCATTTTAACAACTTGCTCTCCATCAGCTCCTACAGAGTTATGGGAAAAATATAAGTCAAAAATGTCCGAAGATATACTCCATCGAAAACAGTTAGAGACGTCAGATATGACTTTTGATTTTACATCAGAAATTTACAACTACACTTTAGTTATTGTAGAAGATTTGTGCGTACGTATGGCGAACAAACCTCTTCAGGATTTGGGAATCCCTTCACCTAACCATGTCGCTGCTGTTTCGACATGTGTAGAATTGGATCGTGAACAAAGTTACAGTACGAGTGATCTATTGTCGTATGTACAAAATAACATTTCCATGTTAACGTCGGAACAAAAAGACAATTATGATACGACAGACTCAATTTCAGGACGTATACAACTACCTGCTGATTTCTGTAATTTAGTGACGTCCAAAAATGAATTGATTGAAAAGTATTTCCGACAAAAACATGGCAGTTTTTGGCTTGCAGCCCGAAATCAAAGATATCGACGAAATCGTACAATATCAGACTGGAAGATACATAAGCAGTAATGAAGCTGTTTGGCGAATTCTGTCATTTCCGATACATTAACGTAGTCCAGCTGTTGTTCACTTAGCGGTACATTTACGGAATGGTCAACGTGTTTATTTCTCGGAAAACAACGTGCAACAAAGAGCCTTGAATCCACCGGATACAAAGTTAACCGGTTTCTTTTCGCTTTGCAAAAATGATTCTTTTGCAAAAAAACTGCTGTATACTGAAGTGCCTTCGTATTACACGTGGAATACTAAAAATAAAGTATTTGAACGTCGAAAACAGGGTAAGTCAGTCGACGGCCAACCTACCATCTTCAAAGATACCACGATAGGAAGCTCTGAATTTATTGGAGAATGACCAACACTGGGATAACTGCATCAATAACGCGTGCGAAACGTCAACCCCAAGTCAAATTCGTGCATTGTTTGGCATCATTTTAACAACTTGCTCTCCATCAGCTCCTACAGAGTTATGGGAAAAATATAAGTCAAAAATGTACGAAGATATACTCCATCGAAAACAGTTAGAGACGTCAGATATGACTTTTGATTTTACATCAGAAATTTATAACTACACTTTAGTTATTAGATTTTAGTTATTATATACAACATTTTTGGCTTTCCCACTACTGGGAGCTTTCCGTTTCCAATTGCCAGCAATTGATCTGAAAATGTTTGACCAGAGTCATCGTTTTGCAATCGGACACGCATATTTGTAGTTAATTTTAATATTTTTACGTGTGCCCATAAATAAAAATTTTTCAGGCGAGCATTCATTTCGTCTGCAGGAGTTAAACTACGTAAAAATTGCGAATATACAACATTCTTGGCTTTCCCATTGTCTGTCCATATACAAAGCCGTATGTACTAATAATGACGTCATATGCAAACGCTCTTTTTACAAACAAACAATTATGCATACACACAACTCGTTTTTATATAGAAAGATAGATAGATAGATACAATACAAATTAACTGCGTAAAACTTGCGAATATACAACATTCTTCGCTGTCCAGTTGTCGCTGCATATAAATAGATTGTCAGGTTTACCGACCCTCGAACATGCAACGTACAATTGTCAATGGGAAAAACAATCAGTATTAAGATCTATACCACATTTTTCTAATGATTGACCTTGAGCTTTGTTAATGGTGATTGCAAATGCTAATCTAATTAGGAATTCCAATCTTTTAAGTTGAAAAGGCAGATCCGTTGTAATCATGGGAATGCGAGGAATAAGAACAGCCTCACGCTCAAAAGGACCTGTCAAGATTGTGGCCTCTATTAGGTTTTCCATTGTTTTTCTTACGGCAAGTCGCGTGCCATTGCAAAGCTTTGGTGGGTTGATATTTCTTAAAAGTATTATTGGTACGCCTATTTTTAGTTGTAGCACGTGTGGTGGAAACCCTGAAAGATCTATGGAATTTAAAAATTCAGATGGATAATTAACCACTTCATTTGGTTCCAAAACTGTGTCGACTGACTTGTAAAGGACTGCCTGGTCTCGAATCTTGGTCAAAACAATATTGTTGATTTCGTGGACGTCTATATTTCCTCGCAAATCTTTCAAGCATTGATCCAGAGCCTCGAGCGATTTTTTGTGTGCCATTGTGCACTCATCCCAAATAATAGTTTGCATTGCTGCAATACTTTACCCATCCCAGATGATTTGGAAATATTGCACGTGGGAGTTTCTGTAGAATGCAAATTCAGAGGCAATTTCAAAGCGGAATGAGCAGTTCTTCCACCAGGCAGCAATGTTGCGGCTATTCCGGACGACGCAATTGCCAACGCTATATCATTTTTTGATCGAATTGATGCCAGAATCAGTTTTATCACAAACGTTTTACCAGTACCTCCTGGCGCATCCAAAAAGAAAATTCCTCCAACGTTGTTATCGACACAATGCATTATCGTATCATAAATGTCTTTTTGTTCTGATGTTAACTTGGAAATGTTATTTTGTACATACAACAATAGATCACTCGTACTGTAACTTTGTTCACGATCCAATTCTACACATGTCGAAACAGCAGCGATACGGTTAGGTGAAGGCATTCCCAAATCCTGAAGAGGTTTGTTTGCCATACGTACGCACAAATCTTCTATAATGAATAAAGTGTAGTTATAAATTTCTGGTGTAAAATCAAAAGTCACATCTGACGTCTCTAAGTGTTTTCGATGGAGTATATCTTCGGACATTTTTGACTTATATTTTTCCCATAACTCTGTAAGAGCTGATGGAGAGCAAGTTGTTAAATTAATGCCAAACAATGCACGAATTTGACTTGGGGTTGACGTTCCACACGCGTCATTGATGCAGGTATCCCAGTGTTGGTCATTCTCCAATAAATTCAGAGCTTGGCATGCACTACGGTAAGTGTCATGTATAGTACCGTTTACAGTTCTCAAATACTCAAAGGATGTCGGACCGGGTACATTCACCAAAAGCAGGCGTAGAAAGAAGCATTCATGTTGATTGGGGTGAACGGTGTAGAGTCTTCTTATCGTGGTATTTTTGAAGATGGTAGGTTGGCCGTCGACTGACTTACCCTGTTTTCGACGTTCAAATACTTATTTTTAGTATTCCAAGTGTAATACGAAGGCACTTCAGTATACATCAGTTTATTTGCAAAAGAATCATTTTTGCAAAGCGAATAGAAACCGGTTAACTTTGTATCCGGTGGATTCAGGGCTCTATGTTGCACGTTGGTTTCCGAGAAATAAACACGTTGACCATTCTGTAAATGTACCGCTAAGTGAACAACAACTGGAATACGTTCATGTATCGGAAATGAAAGAATTCGCCAAACAGCTTCATTACTGCTTATGTATCTTCCAGCCTGATATTGTGCGATTTCATCGATATCTTTGATTTCGGACTGCAAGCCAAAAACTGCCATGTCACTGCCTTTGTTGACGTATTTACATATATATTTGATTGCCTTTACGGAGTTACAGTATTCAACGTTTATGTGTGCATAAAATGTTTTTGATTATAATGGGGAATATGGAACAACCCACTGGTTATCTACTTCGATGGTGGTACCGTTACGCTTCATTATTATTGCTGTTTTACCTCCATCTTCAGTAGATCTTCTTCTATATTGTGGGTAACCATCATTGCCATTAATTGTGTTGGATACTAAAAGTCGAGGATATTGCTTTGTGCACCTTCCTTTGGCTATGCATGGTGAATTTTCGTTCAGTGCACCGCAAGGTCCATGTATCATATTTTTTACAATAATATCATGTAACCCCTTATCGACATTTTCATCAGGTATTTCAGCGGAAATCACATCATCAATTTCATTCGAAGAAATTTTTTTATGTAGCCAGATTAGTATATGTGCGTGTGGCAAACCTCGTTTTTGCCATTCCACTGAGTACATCCAGCATCGCACTGACCCAAACACTTCAAGTTTTACTATGTAGTTTATCAGTGATTTCAACTTTTGCCGGAAGACACGGGCCTTAATGTCATGTCTATGAACCACCGATTTTCCTTCAAGTAAAGGCTGCAGTATCTCGTCCCAAGATTGATTACATGTAAATGTAATAAATAAATCTGGACGACCATAGAGACGAACATACGCAATAGCATCTTGAGCATATTCATGCATATGACGGGGACTGCCAGCATATGACGAAGGTAACATTGTTAATCTTCCAACGTTTGTGGTATTACCGTCATTTATAACTGCATCTCGCAAATGAATGTATTTTTCAGAGCGGAGCTTGGTCTGATTCAGGCATATATATAGCAAAACGTTCTGATTCAACTTTTGCATACATATCAACGACGAATTGGTGAAACAATTCACGGCATTTTAAATTATAATTTTCTTCATCCTGCCGAATCATTAGTCTATAGGAATAATAATGCATTGCACTGCATTTCTTGTTCATTTCTTTGTTAGTGGCTGGATTCATCAATTTAATATTTAAGTGATAGCCGTCGGCTCCATCCCAAAAACTGATAGGATATTGTAGGGTATCGTAGCATCGATGAGTTTCAGCAATTCTTAACAACTGAGCGTTTCGCTTATGAAGAATAATATCTCGAGGTAAAAACTGATCACCGACCATAACGATTGCCACTTCGTCGATAGTTGGAGCATTATATCTACGCACATGTTGGCCAGGAGGCGTTTTGTCAGCGGAAATAATAATTTTATGCGTATCAGTAGGCATCAAATCGATGGCTGTTTTGAACAGACGCACTAAATTATTATTTTCGTGGAAAAGATGTTGCAATTGGGAAACGATTGTCCTTTCAACGTTGGGAGAAATTTCGCAACGTGCATTCAATTCAGAATTTCTATCACTGATGAAGTAAAATTGTAAAAATTTATGATTCTCGCCTGAGAATGGTAGAAGGGACCCTGCTCTATGATAAATTTGCCCTTTTACTTTGAAAGTAGACATAAATTGATCTGGATTTTCGATTTGGGCTCCAAACGACGTCATTTGGAAACATGAGTTATATTTTCTGATTTGTTTCAAAAAACGCTTAGATTCTGACATAGTTCCAGTAAGGAAAGTCTTCAATGGCTCTGGTGGTGCAGCCAATAGAGGAAGTTTAACTTTTCCTGAGGCGCAACACATTCCCATTGTTTCACCATTGAATTTCAAGGCCTTGCAATAGGGACAAATTTTAGACATAGTCCCGATTTCAACACATCTACTCAAGCTATAATCATCGACTGGGCTGTACCTGAATGCCAGGCGATAACTTTCAGGTTGCTCTGATTCCTCGGCACGCTTTCTTTTCTTACTTTCTCTATCAGCAGCAAGCCTGATCTCTTGCTGTTCTTGTGATTCCTCGGCACGCCTTCTTTTTTCACTTTCTCTTTTAGCAGCAAGTCTGGTTTCATGTTGCTCTGGTAGTTCCTCGGCACACCTTCTTTTTTCACTTTCTCTTTTAGCAGCAAGTCTGCTTTCGCGTTGCTCTGGTAGTTCCTCGGCACGCTTTCTGTTCTTTCTTTCTCTATCAGCCTCAAGCCTTTTTGCTTGCTGTTTTTTTGATTCCTCGGCACGCTTTCTTTTCTGACTTTCTCTATCAGCAGCAAGTTTTTTGGCATAGACTCTTTGAGCATCTTCCTTGGCTGTTGCCATTGTAAGGTCATCAGCCATTTTAAAGTTAAACATTAATAGATTTCTACGTGAACGCATGTCTTAAATATCTTTAATGACATCACCGTCATAACAAAAATGACGACAACTAACTTAATGACGTCAGTCAACACACAAACATGACGTCACCTGACAGACACATCCACAGACAACTTATTTTTATATATATACTAGCTGTTGGGGTGGCGCTTCGCGCCACCCCAACACCTAGTTGGTGGGGGCGCTTCGCGCCCCCCCCAAGCCCCCCCGCGCGCGTAAGTCGTTACGCGCCATATTAGTTACGCGCCATTGTAGTTGTGTCCCTATGTCCCACCTGTGAATATAGATAGATATATATATATATATATATATATATATATATATATATATATATATATATATATATATATATATATATATATATATGTTTTTAACTACGTAAAACTTGCGAATATACAACATTCTTTGCTGTCCCATTGTCTGTGCATATAAATAGATTTTCAGGTTTACCGACTCTTGAACATGCAACATATAATGGTCCATGGGAAAACAATCCGTATTCAGATCTATACCTCATGATTCTAATGATTGCCCTTGAGCTTTGTTGATGGTGATTGCTAATCGATCATTCCCTGAGTCGCCATCGTCATTTATATATCCCCCTGTGCACCCCGGCGTCCCCTTTGTAGTTATGTCCCTGTGTCCCGGTCGTCATTTATATTCCCTGTGTCCCGGTCGTCATTTGTGTCCCGGTGTTCCAGTCTGTGATTTCTCTTTGAGTGTCCCAGGCGTCATTTATATTCCTTGTGTCCCGGTCGTCATTTATATCCCCCTGTGCCCCCCGGCGTCCCCATTGTAGTTGTGTCCCTGTGTCCCGGTCGTCATTTATATTCCCTGTGTCCTGGTCGTCATTTGTATCCCGGTGTCCCGGTCTGTATATACATTCGTTTTTTAGTTTTGTTTTTCTCCTTTATTTTTTTCCTTTTTTCTTTTTTTTTCTTTTTTAGTTTATTTAGATTTTTAGATTTTTTTAGTTTTTTTATTAGTTTTTAGTTTTTTTGTAGTTTTTACCATTTTTTTAGTTTTTTTAGTTTTTTTTTTTACTTATGTCCTGGTCGTCATTATATATATTTATTCATATTTTTTTTAGTTTTCTTTTTCTCTTTTATTTTTCAGTTTTTTCCTTTTTTTTAGTTTTTTTTCTTTTTTAGTTTTTAGTTTTTTTTAGTTTTTTACCTTTTTTAGTTTTTTTTTAGTTTTTTTAGTTTTTTAGCTTTTTTATTTTTTTATTAGTTTTTATTTTTTTTGTAGTTTTTGCCTTTTTTTATTTTTTTTAGTTTTTTTTTAGTTATTAGATTTTTACCTTTTTTTAGTTTTTTTTTGTAGTTTTTACCTTTTTTAGTTTTTTTCTTCTTTTGTATTAGTGTGAAATAATTCAGACGTCATATGCGGAAAAACATGACGTCACCTGATCCACAGATCCACACACAGACAACTTATTTATATATATATAGATATATATTTAACTACGTAAAACTTGCGAATATACAACATTCTTCGCTGTCCTATTGTCTGTCCATATAAATAGATTGTCAGGTTTACCAACTCTTGAACATGCAACATAATAATTGTCCATGGGAAAACAATTCGTATTCATATCTATACCGCATTTTTCTAACGATTGCCCTTGAGCTTTGTTGATGGTGATTGCTAATCGAACATTCCCTGTGTCCCCGTCGTCATCTATATATCCCCCTGTGCCCCCGGTGTCCCCGTTGGAGTTGTATCCCTGTGTCCAGGTCGTCATTTATATTCCCTGTGTCCCGGTCGTCATTTGTGTCCCGGTATCCCAGTCTGTAATTTCTCTTAGAGTGTCCTGGTCGTCATTTATATAGATATATAGATACAGTTTCATTTCAGTTTTTTTTCTTTTATAGTTTTTCTTTTCTTATTTTTTTCTTTTTTAGTTTTTCTTTTTTAAGTTTCTTCTTTTTATTGATAATAAACCTCAAAATTTTGGGTATCTGTTTTAAGGTTTTCGAATTACCTTAATCTTTTGTCAAAATATATTGAAACATTTGTGGAATTCCCAGTTTTTTTAGTTTTTTCTTTTTTTTTAGCTGTTTAGGTTTTTTTAGTTTTCTTTTCTTTTTAGTTTTTTACCTTTTTATTTTTTTTACATTTTTCCTTTTTAAGTTTTTTTCTTTTTTTAATTTTTTATTTAGTTTTTTTTTAGTTTTTTCTTTTTAGTTTTGTTTTTAGTTTTTTACCATTTTTGTTTTTTCGAATTACTTTAACCTATTGTCAAAATATTTCGAAATATTTATGCAATTTCCAGTTTTTACATTCTAGTTTGTTTTCTTTTATATATATAGAAGACTAGCTGTTGGGGTGGCGCTTCGCGCCACCCCAACACCTAGTTGGTGGGGGCGCTTCGCGCCCCCCCCAAGCCCCCCCGCGCGCGTAAGTCGTTACGCGCCATAATAGTTACGCGCCATTGTAGTTGTGTCCCTATGTCCCACCTGTGAATATAGATATATATATATATATATGGTTTTAACTACGTAAAACTTGCGAATATACAACATTCTTTGCTGTCCCATTGTCTTTGCATATAAATAGATTGTCAGGTTTACCGACTCTTGAACATGCAACATATAATGGTCCATGGGAAAACAATCTGTATTCAGATCTATACCTCATGATTCTAATGATTGCCCTTGAGCTTTGTTGATGGTGATTGCTAATCGACCATTCCCTGTCCCGGTGTCCCGGTCGTCATTTACATCCCCCTGTTTCCCCCGGTGTCCCCGTTGTAGTTGTGTCCCTGTGTCCCGGTCGTCATTTATATTCCCTGTGTCCCGGGTCCCGGTCATCATTTGTATCCCGGTGTCCCGGTCTGTATATACATTCGTTTTTTAGTTTTGTTTTTCTCCTTTATTTTTTTCCTTTTTTTTTCTTTTTTAGCTTATTTAGATTTTTAGATTTTTTAGTTTTTTTTATTAGTTTTTAGTTTTTATTTCTTTTTAGTTTTTTTGTCCCGGTCGTCATTTATATCCCCCTGTTTCCCCCGGTGTCCCCGTTGTAGTTGTGTCCCTGTGTCCCGGTCGTTATTTATATTCCCTGTGTCCCGGTCGTCATTTGTATCCCGGTGTACCGGTCTGTATATACATTCGTTTTTTAGTTTTGTTTTTCTCCTTTATTTTTTTTCCTTTTTTTTTCTTTTTTAGTTTATTTAGATTTTTAGATTTTTTAGTTTTTTTATTAGTTTTTAGTTTTTTTTTCTTTTTAGTTTTTTTGTAGTTTTTACCTTCTTTTTAGTTTTGTTAATTTTTTTTTTTACTTGTGTCCTGGTCGTCATTTATACTCCCTGTGTCCCGGTGCTTTGTTGATTGCTAATCGAACATTCCTTTTGTCCTGGTCGCTTTCTCTTTGAGTGTCGTCATTTATTAGTTTTTTCCTTTTTTTTTTAGTTTTTTATTGGTTTTTACCTTTATTTTAGCTTATTTTTCAGTTTTTTCCTTTTTTTTTAGTTTTTTTTTATTTTTTATTTTTTTTAGTTTTTTACCTTTTTTTAGTTTTTATAGTTTTTTTAGTTTTTTAGCTTTTTTACTTTTTTTATTAGTTTTTAGTTTTTTTTTGTAGTTTTTGCCTTTTTTTAGTTTTTTCAGTTTTTTTTTTAGTTTTTTATTGGTTTTTACCTTTATAGTTTTTTTAGTTTTTTAGCTTTTTTATTTTTTTTATTAGTTTTTAGTTTTTTTTTGTAGTTTTTGCCTTTTTTTAGTTTTTTCAGTTTTGACGTCACCTAATCCAGTTTTTTCAGGTGACGTCACCTGACACATCCATCCATCCATCCATCCATCCATCCACAGACAGACAACTTATTTTTATATATATAGAAGATATAATCTGGCGTAATGGACAGACAACTTATTTTTATATATATTGTCAAAATATATTGAAATATTTGTGCAATTCCCAGTTTGTTTAGTTTTTTCTTTTTTTTTATAGTTTTTTAGCTTTTTTAGTTTTTTTTAGTTTTTTATCTTTTTTATTTTTTTATGTTTTTTCTTTTTGGGTTTTTTCTTTTTTTTATTTTTTCAATTTTAATTTTTTTTTTAGTTTTTTACCATTTTTCTTTTTTCGAATTACTTTAATCTAGTTTTTACCTTTTTTATTTTTTTTTAGTTTTTTAGATGAAAATTTTTTTTAGTTTTTTCCTTTTTTCTTTTTAGTTTTTTATTGGTTTTTACCTTTATTTTAGCTTATTTTTCAGTTTTTTCCTTTTTTTTAGTTTTTTTTTATTTTTTATTTTTTTTAGTTTTTTACCTTTTTTTAGTTTTTTTAGTTTTTTTAGTTTTTTAGCTTTTTTACTTTTTTTATTAGTTTTTAGTTTTTTTTTGTAGTTTTTGCCTTTTTTTTAGTTTTTTCAGATTATATATATCTATATATATAAAAATAAGTTGTCTGTGGATCTGTGGATCGTGGATCAGGTGACGTCACCTGAAAAAACTGGATCAGGTGACGTCAAAACTGAAAAAACTAAAAAAAGGCAAAAACTACAAAAAAAAGTAAAAACTAATAAAAAAGCTAAAAAACTAAAAAAACTAAAAAAAAGGCAAAAACTACAAAAAAACTAAAAACTAATAAAAAAAATAAAAAAGCTAAAAAACTAAAAAAACTAAAAAAAGGTAAAAAACTAAAAAAAACTAAAAACTAAAAAAAAAGTAAAAAAGGTAAAAACTAAAAGAACTAAAAAAGAAAAAAATAAATGACGACACTCAAAGAGAAAGCGACCAGGACAAAAGGAATGTTCGATTAGCAATCAACAAAGCACCGGGACACAGGGAGTATACATGACGACCAAGACACAAGTAAAAAAAAAAATTAACAAAACTAAAAAGAAGGTAAAAACTACAAAAAAACTAAAAAGAAAAAAAAACTAAAAACTAATAAAAAAACTAAAAAATCTAAAAATCTAAATAAACTAAAAAAGAAAAAAAAAGGAAAAAAATAAAGGAGAAAAACAAAACTAAAAAACGAATGTATATACAGACCGGTACACCGGGATACAAATGACGACCGGGACACAGGGAATATAAATAACGACCGGGACACAGGGACACAACTACAACGAGGACACCGGGGGAAACAGGGGGATATAAATGACGACCGGGACAAAAAAACTAAAAAGAAATAAAAACTAAAAACTAATAAAAAAAACTAAAAAATCTAAAAATCTAAATAAGCTAAAAAAGAAAAAAAAAGGAAAAAAATAAAGGAGAAAAACAAAACTAAAAAACGAATGTATATACAGACCGGGACACCGGGATACAAATGATGACCGGGACCCGGGACACAGGGAATATAAATGACGACCGGGACACAGGGACACAACTACAACGGGGACACCGGGGGAAACAGGGGGATAACCTGACAATCTATTTATATGCAAAGACAATGGGACAGCAAAGAATGTTGTATATTCGCAAGTTTTACGTAGTTAAAACCATATATATATATATATCTATATTCACAGGTGGGACATAGGGACACAACTACAATGGCGCGTAACTATTATGGCGCGTAACGACTTACGCGCGCGGGGGGGCTTGGGGGGGGGGGCGCGAAGCGCCCCCACCAACTAGGTGTTGGGGTGGCGCGAAGCGCCACCCCAACAGCTAGTATATATATATATATATATATATATATATATATATATATATATATATATATATATATATATATATATATATATATATATATATATATATATATATATATATATATATATATATATATATATATATATATATATCTTGAGGTGGGACACAGGTGGGACACAGGGACACAACTACAATGGCACGTAACTAATATGGCGCGTAACGACTTACGCGTGCGGGGGGCTATATATATATATATACATATATATATATAAATATATATATATATATATATATATATATATATATATATATATATATATATATATATATATATATATATAGTGTGTTTCGAGTGACGTCACTGTCCGCATATGATGTCTGAATTATTTTAACACATACCAATTCAAAAACGAATGTATTCAAGCCGAAGTAGCTCAGTTATATAACTACCTGTGTTGGCGCAGTGGGTTTGACCTTAGCATGGTAATACGGGACCCAGAGATCGAACCATGCTGCAGGAATGCACTGCAGGGCCGACGCAGGGACGTTAGTAGTCAAGAAGCGTCGTCAATCCGATACAAATAGAAATACAGTAGCTGAGTTGGTAAAGCGTTATGTTCCAGGTTCTAGGTCCGAGATGTTCCAGGTTCGAACCTTGGCTTTAGCATTCATACAAAAGAAGAAAAAAACTAAAAAAGATAAAAACAACAAAAAAAAAACTAAAAAGAAAATACTAAAAAAAAAACTAAAAAAGTTAAAAAATTGAAAAAAAACTAAAAAAAGGGTAAAAAGGTAAAAAAATAAACAAGTAAAAAAAAACTAAAAAAAAATAAAAAAAAGGTAAAAACTACAGAAAAACTAAAAAGCAAAAATACTAAAAACTAATAAAAAAAACTAAAAAAAACTAAAAACTGAAAAAGAAAAGAAAAACTAAAAAAAGGAAAAAACTGACAAATAAAGGAGAAAAAGAAAACTAAAAAAAATATAAATAAAAATAAAAAAAACTAAAAAAGGTAAATGTATTCAAGCCGAAGTAGCTGAGTTGGTAAAGCGTTATTTTCCAGGTTCTAGGTCCGAGAGGTTCCAGGTTCGAACCTTGGCTTTAGCATTAATACAAAAGACGAAAAAAGCTAAAAAAAGAAAAAAAAACTAAAAAAACTAAAAAACAGGTAAAAACTACTAAATAAACTAAAAAAACTAAAATACAAAAAAAACTAAAATAGGTAAAAATCTAAATACTAAAAAAAAAAAACTAAAAAACTAAAAGAAGGTTAAAAACAGCAAAAAAACTAAAAAAAAACAAAACTAAAAACTAATAAAAAACTAAAAACTGAAAAAGAAAAAAAATAAAAAAAAGGAAAAAAACTGAAAAATTAAGGAGAAAAAGAAAACTAAAAAAAAATTAAATAAAAAATACTAAAAAAAAATAAAAATAAAAAAAAATAAAAAAGGTAAAAACTACAAAAAAAATAAAAAGAAAAAAGAAAAAAAACTTAAATGCTAAAAAATACGTAAAGCAAAAAAAAAACTAAAAAGACAAAAAGGAGAAAAATAAAGATTTATTTCATCAAATACCAATTCAAAAACGAATGTATATACAGACCGGGACAGAGGGAAAATAAATGACGACTGGGAAACTCAAAGAGAAATTACAGACTGGAACACCGGGACACAAATGACGATTGGGACGTGTGTTTCGACTGAAGTCATGTTTGTGTGTCGACTGACGTCATGTTTGTCAACTATAAAATGACGACTGGGAGACAGGGACACAACTACAACGGGGACACCGGGGGGCACAGGGGATATATAAATGACGATGTCTGAAGTAATAAAAATCCAAAAGAGTGTTAAAATTGAAAATGAAGAGCAAAGAAATGGGTGGTTAGAAGATAAGCAAAAACGAAAATAAAAGCGTGTCAAAACTGATAAAGAAGAGCAAAGATACACGCGGTAAGAATGCATACGACACTGAGCAATTGAACGAGTCAAAAATGAAAATGAATAGCAGAGACACCCGTATTGAGAAGAAAAGGGGTGGCGTGTGAAACACGACCCCGTAGTGCAAAGAAATATTCCACAACTGCCGAATATTTTTGTCCTGTTAAAAATATGTTTTGCATAATCTTCTCATTGAGAATAATCTTCTCATTATGAATTGGTGAATTAAATCTTGCCGTGCTTCCTCAAATAGTTAAATTGAACGTCACCATTTTACGAGCGGAGACTATTCCATTGATAGCCCGACAAAATCACGCGTACTACCAAATACCTTGTATTGTAATGCGATGAAGGACGATTTACCCAAGTTCATTGTTTTATCCAATGCTTGTGATCTAATCATGTGGTCTAACTTTTATGCCATATATACCAATTTTTCTCAGGATATCATACGTATTTTGAGAATAAAATTGGCAAGACCAACTTCATACTCACTTTCAAATTTGACGGTGGGAGAGAGTTTGTCCAGAAATCTCTTGTTTTGTTCAAACCATTGTAGCGTGGATCAGAGACGTTGGACAAGAATATCAAATAAAAATCATTGGCCATTGATTATGTGTTCAACTGCTACCCAGGAATCAAAATCAGACTTATATCTTAGCCAACGAACAAGCAACTGTCTCTTTCCTTTTTGTGTATGACTCTTTAATATCTTTTCAATTTGATAGATTTTACTCTCATTTTTAACTTCTTGAATTTCAGAGTCATGAAAACCACTGAGAATCTCTTCTCGATTTGTTTTGGGTTTAGTGTCTACGAGTTTTGACACTTTAAGAAGTTTAGTGGATCATAGGTGATTCCCCTCTCCCAAATATTTTCACTGAAATATTGTCTAAGAAAAGTTTCAAGTGTATCATGATCTCCTCCATAAAATTTATGAGGGCTAAGGATAGCCAGAGATCCTTGGGAGTGTTGATTATGAATTTGCATGGTTTTATCTAAATCTTGAATAAAAGCAGCAGTATTTTCAATGTACATTATTTTGAAAATAAAAGTGGGATAGTTCTTATCAATCGTTTGGCCAATGCAGCCTTTATAGGACTATGACTATGATGGAGGATTGTATTATATTTCAACACTACCTTCTCTACATTAGGATTTACAAATTCAATACCTCGATCCGTTTGAATTTATCTGAAACAGTCTGGCTCAAGAATACATTCTATAGCTTTAGAAACTTTAACACCTCCCTTTGTCAGCAATGGAAAAGCATATGCATAGTGACTAAAGACAGTGATTACAATTTGAAGATATTTAACTAGTTTATTGTGACGCCTTTGAAGCTCATTTAGAGTTAAAAGATCTGCTTGCGTTATATACAGTTGGGAAAGGCTTTAGTTTTTCAATACTGATTACCACGCACCCTATGATTTCGATATAAAGTTTAACTTGGTGCACTTTGTTGATACTCTCTCGCTAATGCTTTTTTTTTAAGACTTCCCACTTCACCGATATTTTCGTAAACATGTTTCAAAACTTCAACCATTTTAATGGAAACACATAGTGTAATGTTTGCTACTCTTTTGCATACTAGTGGGTGGTAGTGACGATGGATTAATGTAAATACGTCTTTGCTTTTGTCTCACCGCCAATGGTTTCGTCAGATCATTGTTTCTACTACTAGTACTGGTATTAGCGGTAGGTGTGCTACTATTGAAAAGCTTGATTTATAATCTTTTTCTTCTTCTTTTAATGTTACACACTAATTTTTTTTTAATTTCTTTAGAGTTTGATTATTGGTAATAAGACTTTTCGGAAAGTTTAATGTATTTAAAACTTGTATAGATAATTGTCAAAGATAAAAGTCCTTTTCGATTTGTTACCCTATCATATATTAAATCCAGTAGATTATGATTCGTTTTCCTTTACTATCAAACTGAATATGTTCACTTTCCAAGAGATATATTACGACTCTTTTACTCTTTTCATTATATGAGTGTGGCAGTAGGTCTCCACCGCTTGAAAATATTGAATCATCCGCCTTCATTTGTGTTGTTGTTGTTCCAAAATATAGAACAGACATTTCCTTTTTATCAATGACACTTACATTAATGGGTCTCACGTATTACGGTTTATGTTCTACAGGTCCTTACAAGTCTTGCAACTAATGATAGTAAAATTGGAAAAAAAAGCTACCAAACACTTGGAGAAGATGTCTTCTTTTGAAATCTTTTCCTTTCTTTTGCAAACCAGGGCATGTACATTGAAACGATGTGGCTTTGTCTGTTGCTTAACTAATTCTGGCAATTGAACTTCGCCATCGCTTAAATTAAACAAAGTTCAGATATGAGATCAACGAATTCTTTTTCAATACCATATTTGAGTATGGATTTCCAAGTTCTGGTTTTGAATTGCATAGAGCGGAGAGTAAGGGTCTATTTTTGTAGTCTCTTCAGTGTCATGATGGCAACTAATGACCTTTTTTACTATTCACTGGAATATACGCGGTAATCTCGATGTCAACAATATCTGTGACTACACGCAAATCCTCGGGTGTATTCTGACTGAGATTCAATAGAATGTAGCCATAGGGTTTTTGTTGCCTCATTGTATGCTGAAGGCAGAAATTCTGGGGAACTGGGATATAATGGCTTATTGGGGGTTATTTGAGAACTTGAATCACGAACAAACCTGTAAATTATATAGTAAGTACAATTCTAAGCGAGTTTTCTCATACACTTGCTCTGATGAAAGAGGTTGTGATATGAGCGGACAGTAAACAATTGTAGCATTTCCTGAGACTTTTGTTCAGTGGATTTGGCTAAATCATCAATAATCAGCCAAGAGTTTGGTTCAATAATGTCGAACACATCAAGTCCCAGTATGAATTTTGTATCTGGTGCAATAGCCTTTAATTTATCATACAACTTTTCCAAAACGTAGTTGCAACAGTAGATTTTTTCGGGTTTTCTAAGAACATTTTATTACGATTTTTAATTATTTATGTTAAAAGTGTTGTTTTACCCGATATTGATGAACGATGTGACTGGTCAAATTTAAGTTGATACATATTGTTGTCATTGGCAGCTAGGCTACAACTAACTGTAAACTATAGTTGTTCAATAATTAAATAATATATGTGTCAGTCCTAGTACGATGTTTAAATATAGTAAAAACAACACATTTAGAATGATACATATTTTCTTTTATTTTAAAAATAGATGCAAAATATTTTTTTCAATCAATACAATAATATTATAGTTTAAAAAAACCTACTTGTTCTTATTTTTGATGAAAATTGCCTTTAGAAGAAAAAATTTGAACTCGATTTCTTAGATTGGTGTGATCTGGTACATTCTGGGATGTATCCCAGTTTTAAATGTTAAAGGCTAAAAGCATTCATGAGGAATTTTCGGATACTGTTAAGGGGGATGTTTCGCTAAATAAACACACACCATGTGCATACTTCAAAAAGTATTGCACAAGTGGACAAGAATTGTTTCTCGAAAATATGCTTGCTTATTGCTTGGGGGTGAATAGAGTTCGTCCGGAATGACCACGTGTCTCTGGGTATAGAGTTTCTCTCCTAACTAAACAGTCCGATCAGGACGGCCGTAACCTATTCAAGCAGCTCCTAAGCCTCATGGAAAATTAAACTCCCACCTTGGGTCCCATCCTCTCCAGGGATGGGGCACTTCTTTCTGATGAAGGCTCTTGTCTTGAGCGGTGGAAGGACCACTTCTGGTCGTTCCTCAACAATACTATCCCGTCTCTGCCTCCTAATGGTAGTCCAAGCCCACCTTGCAGTCAAAGACCTGAAACATGTGCTCCTCCATACGGGCCTTTCAGCCCCTCAGAAATCGGATATGCAGTAAAAGGTTCAAGAATAATAAAGCTGCTGGTATCTCCGGCTTTAGCTCAGAGCTGTTAAAATATGTAGGTCACTAAGTCCTGTTTTCTACAATCTGGCAAACAAAGAGAGTTCCCGAGGATCGGCGGAAGGGTGTCATCATCCTCTTATGTAAGAGGAAAGGCTCAAGAAGCGACTGCTCCAACTATCGGGGAATAACCCTACTGACAGTCCCTGGCAAACTGTTTTCAATAATCTTGCTGTTTGGTGACTTCCGGGCTGCATTTCACTCAGTCAATCGAGTAGCTTTTTGGTGGATTCTAGAGTTGACTGGCTGACCCGAGAAATATTGCAGACTTCTCAAGGCGCTACACCACGGGACAGAAAGCTGTGTACAAGTAAATGGTAGGTACAGCTCGTTCTTTCAAATCACGACAGGGGTGTGCCAAGGATGTGCAGTGGCCCCAGAGCTCTTCAACGTCATCGTAAATAACATCATGACAAAAACCACTTCACGTCTCAGCTTTGGACTCAAATTCGGATTTCGTGCCATCACAGGTGCTGATTTTTCCAATGACTTGGCCATTCTGGAGGACTCCATAGAGTAGCTACTGGAAGCGCTCTGAATTCTACGAGAAGAGTCTGCCAAAGTAGCACTGCATATAAACTGGAGCAATACTAAAATTATGGCCATAGACCCGTCTTCTCCTACTGAACACTGGACAGCCTAGGACACTGGACACCTACCTGGACTCCATAATTTTTTCAAATGGCTGATTTCTCCCCGAGCTGCATGCGAGATTATCCAAAGTGTTTTCTGTCATGGGCAGACTGAATCATCGCCTCTAGCGAAAACCAAACATCAGTCGTACAACGAAACAGCGGATCTTTAACGCTCTAGTTGGCTCTGTGATGCTTTACGGAGCTCAGACATGGCAAGCATCAGGTGCAACCTTCACGAAAAGCAACATTTTTTATGCGAAGAGCCTAAGGAGGATCAAGGGCCTACGACGGTCTGACTTCGTTAGGAATGAGAAGCTTCTGCAGCTCACAAAGCAGTCTCGGTTTTTGACTCATGCTGCCAAGTGAACCCTACGACGGTTCGGGCACCATCTTCGAATGCCACCACATCTACCCACAAAGACAATATACGACTTCGACCCTATCAAAGCCGGTTGGAAGCAACCTCGCGGCAGACCAAAGAAACGTTGGTCAAACAGCATGTCCGAGCTCTTGACAATGGCAAACATCAGACAGGAAGAAGAGCAAATACTCGCCATAAACTGAAGCGGATGGAGGAGGCAGACGTCACTCTTTATGCCGATCAGCGCCTGGCAGGACACTTAAGTCAAGTAAGTCATAGATAAGTCTTATTGCTGGATCAAAAGAAACACAATTGTACTGAGTGTTTGATATGCTATCCTTGTGCTGTTGCAGACAGTTTCCCAAATTTTAATGGATTGTATTGACACAACGATTGCTACATTGTAGCTAGATGTGTTGTTAATTAGGAGGGGAGAGGATATGTAACCCATCCACCAGGATATTTTGCCTCTCCTCCTATATCTTGAAATTGGGCAAACTCTGGGTTCTTGTCTTTACCAGGGTTGAAGAAATTCAAGTCTTCGATTTGTTTGTACAAACGATAGACATATAATTATGTTCTAAAACTTTTCTCAGTTATAATTTTCGGTATATTGCAAAGAAAATGACATTTAATGGCTTGTTACAAATATCACCCGATCAGAAGTCTTTGGTCTTAAAGTGAAACATGTCTGTTTCACATTTAATTAAGCTTATTATTGATAAACGGGATAGGGTAACTGTTTCCAAAAAAAAAATGTCTCTAATAAATCTGAATTCATCTTAGATGTAATGCCCTGACTCAGTGCGTAGGACACGAACCACATAAAAAATTATATCTCATCTTTTAACTTGTGGGGAATGATTTGATTTAAAGTGAAGCTATCTGTTATTTTTTGTGGATTTTCTGGGAGTTTTTTGTAAATATATACGTTTTTACAGGTTATAATTAGAAGACAATTGCTAGTGATAAGTTTTCCAGCACGCCAAGAAATTGATGAAGGTGGAGAAGTTAAAATAAATTGTACAGTATACAGTAATTCAACATCAATGACAACTTTTCAATGGCTTCACAATGGCTCACCTTTAAAGCCATCAAGTAGAACGGAATTGAAGCAAGGCTTTGGAATAAGTACGGTTGTAATGAAGGGATTTAAAGCTTCAGATGAGGGAATGTACCAGTGTTTTGCAAGTGAACAAAATGAAACAACACAAGGAATTAGTGAAATTGTGCTTGGTGGTAAGTGTCTACCTTGTTTACAAGTGATTGTGTATTATGGCAAGAGTGGCCTTAACAAAAATAACGGTCACTTTAAAAGATTAACTTCTAAATGTACAGCTGGTTATACTTGCCCTAGAGTGACAAGAGGCTATAAGTAAAGGCCCATACCAAGAGAGGGTGAATTTAGACAAAAATGAATGGAAGCTGGAGTAAGGGGGAAATTTCATCTAATGTAAAGGCAAAGAAATATTGGTAAACTGGAGGACATCAATCTCAGAGGCAAATATTTCCTGAAATGTAAATAATCGTAATACAGCAAGAAAAAAGGTCCCTACAGGTCGGGGGAAAAGTATTCATATGTGCCTTACCAAAATACTTCCTCTTAAATCAGGAAGGCAAAAAATCAATTGTAAGTCAACATAGCCATTCAAAAGCATCCCAGAAAAGTGTATTGTAAAGAAGATTCTTTTTATCCTGATAGAGGTCTCAGCCCCTAGAAACGTAGAGTATTAAATTAAAAACTGTAGTCAAGGCGGATTTACCAGCCTATTATGTAATGAGGTTTCTCAGGGTGGAAGAACTGGTTAAAAATGGCCACTTGCCAGCCTCCATGGGGGCATCCCATACGAAGAAAAAGATTGATTTGGAAAACTCGCCCTGAAAACCATGTAAATGGGAATACGACCCTTAGAAATAGCAGATCCTGTGAACAAACAAGTTGTAATAACAAAATATAACAAGAGCGACCCTTGTCTATGGGAACCGAAATTTTAGAGAGCAAAGTTTTAATTACAATATAGCCTACACAACAATAAAATTTATTATTTAAACCGAAACAATATATGCAAAATATTCTGGATCCAATTTTTTCATTTTTACTATTTGCAAAACAAGATTTGCACAATACAGAAGTAGAGATTCACCCTTCCCCACCCCCAAAAAAAGCAAGGATAGAAAATAAGAAAATAGACTGCCACAGGAATCGGCTACATTTCAGCATTTTTGCTTGAACAGGGTCAAAACATTATTGAAGAAAATTTATGAGGACAAATATTATTTACATAGCCTCCGGTCTTATAGACCATACTGGGATTCAACCTATAAATTGTTCCTAAACATAAATTAAATAAAAACAAGTTTTTTCAACTGAAAGTAAGCAACAACATTAAAACTTAAAACGAACAGAAATTATCACGTATACGAGGGGGTTTGCCTCCTCGTCAATATCTCGCTCTGAACGATTCGAACTTTCAAATTTCAAATTTTGTTCCAGTTCTTTAAGAACGACCCCTGAATCACAAAAGCTGTTTAATTAGAATAAAAAGTTCTTTTGGAAGTGCTAAAAATACTTTTAGCTTAAGTTTGAGGTTTTGACGAGGGGACGAACCCCCTCATACACGTAATAATTTCTGTTCTTTTTAAGTTTTAATGTTGTTCCTTACTTTCAGTTGAAGAAACTTGTTTTTTTATTTAATTTTTGGTCATTTTTTAAGTAATGCTGGGACATCTGGTGCCCCCTTTTATGGAAAAGTCCCTTCCCCCATGGAAAAATTCCTCCATGGAAAGGTCTTCAAACGTAACTTCCCCCTCTGAGGGAGCTTACAGCCGTTTCCTCGGGGACTGTGGGGAATTAAGTCATCCTCAAAAACATAGTTATTAGAGTTTTTGACTATGCTGAACAAAATAGCTATCTCAAAATTGTTATCGTTTGACTTTTGGGAAAAATGGGACTGAATTTTGTTGAAGGGTCCTAGCTGCCCTCCAATTTTTTTCTGTCACTTAAAAAGACACTAAAACTGCCGTTCAAATGAGTCCTCTTGCTATATTCTAGGACCACTGAGTTGATACGATCATTCCTGAAAAAAAAAAATCTAAACTCCCCATCTTTGCAGATAGGAGTTTGAAACTTCTGCAGTAGGGTTCTCTGACACACTGAATCTGATAATGTGATTTTCAATAAGATATTATGACTTTTAGTTTTTTTCCTTTTTTTCCAAAAATAAGGCATATTTTCTAAGGCATGTAACTTTTGATAGGCAAAATTAAACTTGATTAAACTCATATATTTGAAATCAGCGTAAATATTCATTTCTTTTGATGTATCTCTTGGTATCAAAAAATATTTTAGAGCAAGGTTTCAGTCAATTCTTCCAGAAAATTCTCGAACCTGATTGCTGGCGTTAATCCTTTTATTTGAATTTTAAATGTTGAGACATATCCTTGTAAACTTCTAAAACACAAGTCTGGTTTCCACAAAGGGCGATATCCTGCTTACATTTCTAGTTTTTGGAGGGGGGATGGAACAAGATTCCAATGACTTCCATCAGGGCCCTTCAATCACAAAAATCGAATATAACTAAAACAAAATCTAAAAAACCCAAACTTATTCGATTTCAATCTATTACCAGTAATGATGCCTCCATGATTTTCATGGGAGCCCTATACCGGGATTACATGGGAACCCTATTCCGTCATTCCAACAAAAGCCAACATGTATTTGTTATGTCATATATTTCATATATGATATGATCTTTACGCTAAAGTTTAACTCTTTCTCTTAACTCTGCTTCTTAAAACAGTAAAACACTTTTAGTGTAAAGGGTGGGGTGTTGAGGAGGAAAAGCCCCTTTCATATACGGAGTAATTTCTGTTCGTTTTAAGTTTTAATGTCGCTCATTACTTTCATTAAAAAAAATTAATTTAATTTCTGGACGTTATTAATTAATGTATGTTTTGATCTTGGCTCTCCGTACATAAATAATTAAAACGAAATTTGCATAATTCTTTTTTGGCTAAATGGCTTTCTCATAGTTTTAATCGGAAGATTTTGAGAAAAAAGAAAAGAGGGAGGAAGCTTAGTTGCCCTCCAATTTTTTGATTACTTAAGAGGGCAACTAGAACTTCTAATTTTTACGAACATTTTCATTAGTAAGAAATAGACGTAATTTACGAATTAACTTACGTAACGAACTTCTATATTCGTATGTTTTTATTGCGTATACGAGGGAGTTCACCCCTCGTCAATACCTCGCTCTTTCCACTAAAGCTTTAAATTGTATCCCAATTCCTTAAGAATGACCCTTGAACCACAAAGGCCGTAGAATAAGTAGTTGAAATTACTAAAAATACTTTAGCGTAAAGAGCGAGATATTACGAAGAGGTAAACCCCTGATATGCGCAATAATTTCTGCTCGTTTTAAGTTTTAATGCTGCTCCTCACTTTCAGTAAAAAACTTTTCATATTTATTTTTTCATTGTTTTTTTTTTTAAATAATGCTAAAAAAATCCTGCGCCCTCTTCATTGAAAGTCTCCTCCCCCATGAGAAGTTTTTCCATGGAAAGATCTTCCCGCGTAACCCCCCCCCCCCACCTCAACTCTCCCTCCCAAACGAACAAAATCCCCCTGAAAACGTCCGTACACTTCCCAGTAACGATTACTATATGTAAACACAGGTCAAAGTTTGTAACTTGCAACCCCTCCCACAGGGACTGCAGGGGAGTAAGTCATCCCCAAAGACATGGTTATTAGGCTTTTCAACTATGGTGAATAAAACGGCTACCTCAGAATTCTGATCCGGTAATTTTGGGGAGAAAAAGAGCGTGGGAGGGGGCCGAGGTGCCCTCCGATTTTTTGGGTCACTTAAAAAGGGCACTCGAACTTTTAAGTTCCGTTATAATGAGCCCTCTCGCGACATTTTAGAACCACTGGGTCGGTACGATCACCCCTGGGGAAAAAAACAACAGAAGAAATAAAAAAAAACAAATAAACACGCATCCGTGATTTGTGTTCTGGCAAAAAATGTGAAATTCCACATTTTTATAGATAGGAGCTTCAAGCTTCGACAGTAAGGTTCTCTGATACGCTGAATCAGATGGTGTGATTTTCGTTAAGATTGTATGACTTTTAGGGGGTGTTTCCCCCTGTTTTCTAAAATGAGGCAGATTTTTCTCAGGTTCGTAACTTTTGATAGGTAAGACTAATCTTGATGAAAGTTATATATTTAAAATCAGCATTAAAATGCGATTTTTTGTGTAAACTATTGGTATCAAAATTCCATTTTTTAGAGTTTCGGTTACTATTGAGCCGGGTCGCTCCTTACTACAGTTGGTTACCACGAACTGTTTGATATGACAAGGTAGTTCTAATAATGTTTTTCGTTTTTTGATCTGATTTTTGTCTTAGGGGTTATAGACTATATCTGTTTTTTAAGATGGGGCGTGATCGTTTCCTACTAGTTTGCTAGCTGCCGCTGCAACCCGGATATTAAGGCGTCTCAGATTGTTTTATCTATCAGAATTGGAATTTCTTTCCTAATCTATTGACGTTCGTTTGAAATCGAAGACTTCTCCCCAAGAATAAGGCATCAGATAATAAGGTTAAGTTGCTAGCAACGGCTAGCAAGACTTTCTTGACAATTATGGCACTCTAATAATTGACTTGAATATTTTCGGCAATGCAGCTCGTTTTTGCTCATACTATTTGCTTATGCATTTGGTCATACTAGTCATTTTTGCTCATAATGTTGGTTTACATATTTAATTTGGCTCTTTCTTGTGTTACCTTCATTTCACCTTTGCTCCAACTTTCTCAAGTGTATGAATGGGGGGGGGGGGTATAAAAATGTTATTATGTCTATGATATATAATACCCAATCTTAGGCAAGAGATGTTACAATTGATATCAAGCACTTCACCAATTAGTAAAAAGTATAGATAGTCGCATATTGTGCATCGTATTTTCAACTACTCCAGAAGCTGACTTGGGTTGATTTTGAAAAGCCGAAGAATGTAGAAAATTTACGATTTCTCAGCTCCTTTATAACTTTATTTATAGTGTCTCTTTCCAAGAAGGAAGCCAGTTGCCATTAAGACTCGCGGTCTAGGGAGCCTCGACGGAAATTCTCTCCCATTAATTCTACTTGACGTCTCAGCCACCTTCTATCTATAGGTCATGAGTACTTTATTGGACATTTTTTACTTTTTCGAAAGGGGTATTGAAATAAATGCTCTGTTAAGGTGTCACACTACTGAGACATCCTTTTTTTGAACAAGAAAAGAGTATTTGACAACGCTTTTTGAATAGAGCCTAGTTTCCTTGAGTTTTCTCCGTGTTATTGTAAAGGTAATAAAAACAAAAAGAGAGAGAAGTCTCAAGATTAGGAAAACAAGCGAGATTGTGGCCAGTAGAAGGAAAAGACAAACTAAAACAACTCGGATATTTCGCCTGTATAAAACCAGTTGTCTTCAACGATAAGAAAAAGGAAGATGAAATATATAGCTTAGAATCAGATAAAATCTAAAAACAAGAAATAAAAACCGACGTCTATAAAAATAATTGTTGTTATTATGATTGAGCACCACAGACGCAAAATAGAGTTGCTTCAATGAGAACACTGAAATGATTGGATAAAATTAAATAAAATGAATTTGTAATTAATTATTTTATTGAGAAATAATTCTCTTGCTTGCTATTGCTGCTGCAATTTTCCTAGGTCTTGTATCCAATCCACTCCGCCTGTGATTTGTAAATAATTTATAACCCTCATTAGCTATTGTTTCACTTTTAAGAAGAATGTTATAAATCGGGTCAATATTTAAATTACCTGTGTCTCTATTTACTAAAAAATTAGCAAGAATATGATTTTTTTTTGTTTATTTCGATTACCTGCCTAGCCCACTTTGTCAAACCTATATAGTTTGACATGGCTGTGGCATCGTCAAATTCTACGCAATGATTAGGATGGTAGAAAATTTGAAAATAGAAGCTTGCAGAACGAAATTAGGCTTAATACTCTAAACCTAAGGGGAAAATACATATATATATATATATATATATATATATATATATATATATATATATATATATATATATATATATATATATATATATATATATATATATAAATAAGTATATATATATATATATATATATATATATATATATATATATATATATATATATATATATATATATAAAATCTCTACATCATTCAATTACAACATTCTACATCTACATCTACAATTTTACAACATCTCTATTTTAGTCTACTAGTCTACTACATCTCTAGTTTACTTTTTGTAAACTGCTTGTTTAGTTTGACTTTCATGATCTTTCTTTCTCTTTAAGTTTCTTCTTTAGATCTTGTGACAACATTTGAGGTACTATCTACTTCCTTATTGATCTAAAGACAGTTTCTTCTTTCTCGCGACTATTAAACGTTTCTAATTATCAAAGTTAGTGCCAAACTAACAAATCTTGTTTATATCTAATGGATATTTTAAGAAAAATATTTGGAATTGTTATTTAGAATTTCAACGCTGTTAAATCAACGGACTTTCTCAGAATTTTCAATCGATACAAACTTGGTCCTTTTTGAGGGAGAATGGTAGTTTGGCACCACAAAACGGTAGAATATACCATTTTTCGATGATAAATATATATATATATATATATATATATATATATATATATATATATATATATATATATATATATATGTATATACTTAAACATAATTCGACGTAGATAACTTCGAAGACCACACTGCCTTTCCATGACGAAAGTAAAACAGTTCAAAATAGGGATGATACCTTTTTATTGACAGTGAAATATAAAATTATTTAACTGGATATTTCGAACACATATACAGTGTTCATCATCAGCAGTAAAACTAAAAGACATCTAGACATGTCTTTTAGTTTTACTGCTGATGGTGAACACTGTATATGTGTTCGGAATATCCAGTTAAATAATTTTATATTTCACTGTCAATAAAAAGGTATCATCCCTATTTTGAACTGTTTTACTTTCTTAAACATAATGGATGCCAAAAACTGCAAAAAAAAATTAGAATTTGCTCTAATCCAACCACATTGGGTCATTGAAAGAGGACACTAAAACTTTTGGCTTCCATTAGAATGAGCCCTCTTCCGATATTCTAGGACCCATGGCTGGATATGAGCACCCCTCTTTCTTCTGGTGTAAAAAAAATCCACATTTCGTAGGAAAAAGAGTGAGACCTCAATAGTAGGGTTCTCTGATATGCTAAAACTGATTGTGTGATTTTCGATGTAGCTTTCATTATCAAAATCCCGTTTTGTAGAGTTTTGGCTATTATTGGGCCAAGTAGCTAGAAAACAAAACATAACCTAAAATCTGTTAAGACCCTTAATGAAATAAAAGGTGGCTTGAGCAGTAGAAAAGGACAACGAACTACATTAAAGTTCACTAACATAGGATGCCGAACTGTTTCAAAATCTTTTTGTGCAGCTACAGATAGGGGAATTCTATTCTACTGTCACTTCTCTCAAGGAGGTAAACTTTTTTCTATAATCTTAAGTGTGTCTTTTCCAGTAAAGTTGAATGCTTCTGCATATTTTCCCATAGTCTTTTTCTACTACAGTAGGGAAATTGAAGAGTCTTGGGCTATCATTATTATCTAGTAAATAGATATTATTAATTATGATGAAGCAATCTTCAATGCCTGTCTTAGAAAAGTACGAAGAGACAGAAAGACTTTGGGGTAAAGATCCATTCCTGATTAGTCAAAAGCATCTAAACTCGATAAAAAGAAGGGAGATTTTAAAAGATATAAGTTATTTTTGTTAAAGAAATAATATATGGATAAATAAAAAGGAATGTATGTCTGTGTCACCTGTATAGATTACTACACGATTCGTCCGATCGCCTAGAAAATTAGAGAAGTTTTTGAGTACACTCTTGTGACGGCTTTAGGTATGAGAGTTTTTCATCCCCTTTCCCTGAGGTACATTTAATATTTTGAATGCTTTTCACTCTGACTGAAATGAGAGATCCTGGAAACAAATACTCGAGAGTTGCTTCCTTTCATATTATTTTTATTTTCTGGATATCACTTAGCCAAACATGCCGACAGGTCAGTTAATAATCCTAACATAATTTTTCAAATACTTTTCAATTTTAAAATTATGATCGTTATTTTATATGTTGGAAATTTTTCCAGGGGAATTTTCCTAGGGGAATTTCTGCAGTGGATATTTCCTAACGTAGAATTTTCAGCGGGGATGGGGGTTTTTTCCACGGGTGATTTTGTAAGATGGGCAATTTTCCGCTTGGTGGAAATTTCTGGGATAAATTTTCGAATACTTTCTAAATCTAACAATATGATCATTATCCATATGTTGGGGTAATTTTAAGTGGGGAGGGGGATTTTCTGAGGATGGAGATTTTCAACGGAGAGTGAACTTTCCGCAGAGACGGATTTTCAAGGGGGAATTCTTTGAATACTTTTAAATTTAACAATATGATGAACACTTTTCCAGTGTAATTTTGTGCGGACAGGGAATTTCCTGCAGAGGGAAATCTTTACGAGGAAATTTTAGGTGGTGGAATTTTCTTGAATTTTCATTCTTTTCTGATTGCAGCAACGCGTTACGGGTAAGCTAGTTATTTATATTTAATAAATCTTAAAGCATAGCTGGACTATGGCTAGAGCAGGACAAAAGTGAGGAGAGAGGGGGAGATGAAAACTGAGAAAGAGAAAGAACGTGGGATGCAGAAGACAGAAAGAGATAAGAGGGGCATTTGGTATGTTTAAAGGTATTCAAATTACTTTGTTTTTGTATTTGATGTAATTTCCCTCTACCATTTTGTGTAATGTATATAAGTTGGTTTTAATTCCCTAAATGATATCCTCTGACAGGTAGAACTGATGTCAAATAATATTTTATAATGTTAGAAAAAGAAACAGGTATTAAGGAAATCCAGAATCCATACAAAATAAAAATTTCTGGTCTAAAGATTTTGGCAAAAATCATATTAAATTGGTGCAAAGTTAAAACAAGAGTTAAAAAAGATATGTTTTGGGGACATTTCTTATGTCCCCGAAACAATAGGCTTTTGTGTAGTTGTAAATCTGAGGAACTTACAGTTACACAACTTCCGCATAACATCTTAATTTCAGATGCCAGGCGAGGCGGAGAAAACACCCGGTCCTTCTTTAAATCCATGTGAGATAGGGGTTAATCTAGAAATCAGACAGAAATATTTGGTGCTTTCACACTTGAAGTCAATTTGAGAGACTTGAAATTGCCTTGAATAAAGTGTGGAAGGTTAACACCAAGTAACTTCTTAAAGAAAAATTCTGCCGAGCCCTTTATTGCATAGCGGAGCTCATGTGTAGCATATTAGCAAGAATCACCACTGGCTTATTATGACCATATTTGACAACTCTCGGTCACTTTTTCGACAGCTATTTGATACAAATCAAACAGTTCGTGGTAACGAACTGTAGTAAGGAGCGACCCGGCTCAATAGTAACCAGAACTCTAAAAAATTGAATTTTGATATCAATAGCTACATCAAAAGAATCGCAATTTAATGCTGATTTTAAATATATAAGTTTCATCAAGTTTAGTCTTACACATCAAAAGTTACGAGCCTGAGAAAATTTGCCTTATTTAAGAAAATAGGGGAAAACACCCCCTAAAAGTCGTAGGATTTTAACGAAAATGGCACCATCAGATTCAGCGTATCAGAGAACCCTACTGTAGAAGTTTTAAGCTCCTACCTACAAAAATGTGGAATTTTGTATTTTTTGCCAGAAGACAAATCACGGGAGCGTGTTTATTTGTTTGTCTTTTTGTTTTCGTTTTTTTTTCCCAGGGGACTTCGTATCGACCAAGTGGTCCTAGAATGTCGCAAGAGGGCTCATTCTAACGGAAATGAAAAGTTCTAGTGACCTTTTTAAGTGGCCAAAAAAATTGTAGGGCATCTAGGCCCCCTCCCACGCTCATTTTTTTCCCAAAGTCAACGGATCAACATTTTGAGATAGCCATTTTGTTCAACATATTCGAAAACCATAATAACCATGTCTTTGAGGATGACTTACTCCCCCACAATCCCTGGAGGAGGGGCTGCAAGTTACAAACTTTGACCAGTGTTTACATATAGTAATGGTTATTGGGAAGTGTACAGACGTTTTCAGGGGGATTTTATTTTGTTTGGGGGCGGGGCTGAGGAGAGGGGGCTATGTTGGAGGATCTTTCCTTGGAGGAATCTGTCGTGGGGGAAGAAAAATTCAATGAAAAGGGCGCAGGATTTTCTAGCATTACTATAAGAAAACAATGAAAAATAAACATGAAAACTTTTTTCAAATGAAAGGAAGGAGTAGCATTGAAACTTAAAACGAACAGATATTATTACGAATATGAGGGGTTCTAATAATACTTTAGCATAAAGAGCGAGGTATTTAGGAGGAGAAAAATACCTCGCTCTTTATGCTAAAGTATTTTTAGTAATTTCAACTATTTATTCTACGGCCTTTCTGATTCAGGGGTCATTCTTAAAGAATTGGGACAAAACTTACGATTTAGTGTAAAGAGCGAGGTATTAACGAGGATACAAACCCCCTCGTATACATAATAAAAATATAAGGTTATGAAAGTTTGTTACGCAAGTTAATTCTTAAGTTACGTATATTTTTTACTAATAAAAACGTTCGTTAAAAATTAAAAGTTCTAGTTGCCTTTTTAAGTAACCGAAAAATTGGAGGGCAACTAGGCCACCTTCTCCACCCCTTATTTCTCAAAATCGTCTGATCAAAACTAAGAGAAAGCCATTTAGCCAAAAAAGAATTAATATACAAATTTCATTTTAATAATTTATGTGCGGAGAGCCAAAACCAAACATGCATTAATTCAAAAACGTTCAGAAATTAAATAAAAAAAACTAATTTTTTTAGCTGAAAGTAAGGAGCGACATTAAAACTTAAAATGAACAGAAATTACTCCGTATATGAAATGGGTTGTCCCCTTCGCAATCCCTCGCTCTTTACGCTAAAGTTTGACTCTTTGCCACAATTCTACTTTTTAAAACAATTAAAAGCTTTAGCGTAAAGAGCGAGGGATTGCGGAGTGGACAACCCATTTTATATACGGAGTAATTTCTGTTCGTTTTAAATTTTAATGTCGGTCCTTACTTTCAACTAAAAAAATTAGTTTTTTTTTATTTAATTGTAGATTAGGAGCGACTCGTCCAAGTAGTAACTGAAATTTCAAAGCTTGGTGTAATTATTACTATTATACACTGTGTTTTGAAAAAGTTGCTAATCCCTTGCAACATTTATTGATTTATCTTGGACCTGCTAAGTAGTACCGTATATAAGATTTGAATTGAGGGGGGGATTTATCATGAAAAAAAATATTTGGTATATTTAACCATTAAATCACCTACCTTGTTATATTTCCTGCTGTTCAGAAAATAATTACCTTAATCCATGTATATGATCCCTCAATACGTTGCTATTTTTATTCTAGACTTGCTCTATGTTTTTAACATTTTTTCTTTTAGGTATTTTTCCAAGGATAACTGAAAGATTTAGAGGTTCAACACTTCATCCTCATTTACCGGTCTTATTGGTATGTCGAGCGACTGGTAGGCCACTCCCAACAATATCTTGGTCTTTGGATGATGAGCCAATAATCCTGTCTGAAAGGTAAAAACAAATAGATAGTTAAAATTATTCTTTTCATGTTTTATAAAATTATTCCAATAAAGCCATCAGACTGAATTAAAGACCTTTTGGTAATATATTCATTTTTACCTTTTGGCAAGATCTCTCTCGGAACTCTTTCGAAATTCCTCAATACTTAGAACACATTTTTACAATTTAACATCTCAATACATTTTGTATTTAGAAACTTTTAAGGCTCGTGATTCTGATAGTTAAACAACACAATTTCTTGATACTTTCAAGAATCTCAACCTTTTTCAAATTTGCACAATTCTTAGAGTTAGTATTCATAATTCGGCCTCACAAAGCCTTTAAATCTCGTGAATTTTATGTTTGATTTTCTTTGAGAACACATTGCCTCTACTCTTTATAAAAGTTTTACAATCCATAGACCTCATTTTCACAATTTGATAACTCAAAAGCCACCAGTTTTACAGATTCTTGTCAAATTTATATTTTGACTGTTCTTAGACTTGCAGTTTTTATATTTCAACAGCAAAATACTTTTAAAAGTTCAAGAATCTCAGCCCCTTATTCAAATTTTAATAGTCTTAGGATTTATTTTAATTACTAGACAACTCCGTGCCTTCAAAATTAAAGAATTTAATCTATTTTTGTACAAAATTCCACAAGGTATTTTAACTGCACAAGCCACAAAACTTTGTTTTTGCAGTTTAGTTTCATATTTTTACAAGCCTAAATCCTCAACACTTTGAGAATTAAAAACAAAAATTCATATTCCCATTCCTTTAACACTTATGATCTTCATACTTTGACTCCACAGTACCTGAGCACTTTAGAGAATCTAAATCTTTTTCAAACTGCCATGATTCATAGACATAGTTTTCCCAATTTTTCAACCCAAAGCCTTTAAATTTCAAGAGTCTTAACAATTCTCACATTGTTGTGTATTTTAAACTTTTAATCTGTGTACTTTGACAATACAATGACTTCAAAGTTTAAAATTCTTAGAACTGATTTTCATTACCTGACAACTGAATGCATTTCAATAAAACTAAGAAAAAAAACTAAAGTAAATATGTTTCGTAAATTTTAGCAATCTTATCAAAATTCGAATTTCAAGAAATTTAATAAATTTCAAGCTTTTAAAATTCTAAGACTTTTTTTAATACAAAGCCTTCGCAATTCAAGATGCTCAACTGTTTTCATAGTTCACATTTTTTTTTTCCTTTAATTTTCATGAGTTGACCACTCAAAGTCTTCAAATTTTTAAAAGTTCAGTTTTTTTAAATTGCACCAAGTCGTAGATATAATTTTTGCAGTTTCACACCTCATAGCTCTCAAAATTCGACATTTTCACAACATTCAGATTTTTACACTTCGAACACTTGAAATTTTTCTATTTTGGCAACCTGGCTTTGCATTTTCAAGAATCTAAGTTTTTTCAAAATACTTCAATTTTTGGACTTTGTTTTCATAATCTGAAAATTCAAAGCATTCAAAAATTCAAATAATTTCAAGAATCTTCAGAAGTTTCTTTTTTTACATTTCTAACGTTTTTAATATTATACTGTCATAGCAAAAAGCTTTATATCTTAACTGAATTTTGACCATTTCACTAGATTCCAAATTTCTTAGATATCGGTTTCACAGTTTTACTACTCCAAAGCCTTCAATTTTAAAGAATGGTTGCTTATTTCAAAATTTTACACTTCTAAGTCATTTTTTTTATATTTTGACGACACAAACCCTTCACACTTCCAAGAGGGCGATTTTTTTTTTCGAGGTTCAACAACTATTAGACTCAGTTTCCACAATTCCGCAACTCAAAGCCATCTCATTTAAAGATATAAGCAAATATTAGCAAGCATATTCTTGCTCATCTAATACATTTTTTTTTAATTTTCAGTACAAAAAGCCTTCGCACTTTCAAGATTTTCATTTTTTTGTAAATTTCTCAGTTCATAGGCTTAGTTTCAACAGTTTGACAAGACAAAGCGTTCAAATAACAAGAATCTTAACAATTTTTACATTTTGATAATTTTAGCAGTAGCATTTCCTATATTTTGACAATATAATATACACATTTGCAAATTCCTCGGGTTTTTTAAATACCCACCTTTATCTAGACATATGTCTATGACTATGATCCTCAGAATTTTTAACTCTCTTGAGTCAATAAGGTATTAGCCGATTAACATAGCCGACTACCACTTTCATAATTAGTAGTTTTTACTTTTCACTGAAAGTATTGCTTTTGGATCAACAAACTTTAAAGCATAGCAATGAGGCACCAACTAGCCACCAAATATCATTTTTCTATCCATCGCCGCCACAAAACTAAACTACTCTTCTTTCAAACTGATTGCGCTGAAAAAACTCTTGTTTCTTGTAGCATTTTAGCCTTGATTTTTCCTCAAGAACAATCTATTTCTCTTATGAAAGATTTATAAAAAAAGTATCAATTGTCGTTAAAAGAAAGTAATAAACCATATAAGAGCCTTGTTTTAACAGGATCGTTATGGGCCAATATGTTGAAGAAGAGGAAGTCGTGAGTTTTGTAAACATTACCGGTATTACGGTGGAAGATGGTGGTACATATCTTTGCAAAACTGAAAACAGAGTTGGCAAAGAAGTTCATTTTGCTTCAATCAATGTCTTTGGTGAGATAGTTCTTTTCATGTTCTTATACTTTCTTGCAGAAAAATACGTAAGCAGTTCTACTGTGTGGTAACTGCAAAAGTGCTTGTAACGTTTTTTTTCAGCTTTTCTGTTTGAGAGCTAATATATTTGATATTAAAATATATTTTTGCAAAATTTGAGTGCTTCAGGCTAAAATATTTAATCACTTGTACTTGTAAGCAATAGTTTTTTAAATAATCTTTTTTCTAAAAGTTGGAGGTTAATCGCATGGGAGCTTATAATGGTACAGGTCAAAAATTTCTATATAATTTCTCCTAGGTGACTGAAAGCGTCCTTACAACCTTTTTGTGTGACCCTGTTTAAAACATACATATATAATTTCCCCTTAGTATGAAGTAACTTTTTCTGTTTTGGTTTTAAGATTTGGGTTATTAAATGAACGAATATCTAGGTCACTTTTAAATCATTTCTATTTCGTTTGTTTTTTAAGTCAAGGTAAATTTATTTCTCTTATCAAATAGTTTTTGTTTCTTACATTTTTTTTTATTTGAATGTTATTTTTTTTATTTATGCTTAGTAAAAGATGTTTCAACATTAAGATTTGAAAATAATTTGTAATACTTGCGAGGTGGGGGTGGTATTAGGCGTCTTACAGACTCTTTCTATTCACATAGTAAAACCACAAGAGATCCAGTTTCAAGCATACACCTAGGTTACCAGATAATTGCCCTAGGCGGAGGTGTAAGCCAACAAAGATGCCAAACAAATGAAAGGAAATTATATTGTAGCAAACAAAAGTCTGGGCTTTGATAACTGATTTTTGAGATTTTGAAGACTTCTAGTGCCTTTAACAAAAATGCCACTTAACTTTCTTAGGGATAGGGGGGAGTATTCTTAACTGTAGTTAGAACTGTAGAATGTACTGTAGCTATAGAACTAGTGGACCCAAGTACTTTCGCAAGGAATGTACGTGGGACTTTGAATCCGACAGAATTAAAAGCTTTGCTTAATATCTGGTCAAATAAGGTGTGATGTAGTTATTTTTAAGCTGAAAAATCGGGTGGTGAGAGAGGGCGGGATGTTTGTGTAGGAGTTTAAAATAAGTTTTGAAAAAAATGTATAAATTCGGAATATTGAAAAAATCGTTCGCATAGAAAATGAAAACACATAAACAGTTAACACACTATTATTTAACCCTCTGGGGCATCACGCTTTGCCTCAGGATTTAAAGTCTGAATATTCTGAAAGGCGAGGCAAAAGCTTTGATTCGTTGCCACTAACTGTGTCCAAGGACGGTTGGAGTTTTTCACCTTTGAAATTCAATTAGGCCCTAAGCCTTTCGTTGTCGTTGCATAAAGCCTCTGCTTCTACGAGGATTATGAGTTCAGCCTATTATCCAACCTTACTTCTTTAGTTAACTCGAGATAGGGTGCTCATTGAGACACGAAAGATAAGATTTTGTTAGTTAAGTTGGATTTTCATGGGCGGAATGATAACTTTTACATAGGCTTAGTAAAATATTATTAGTTTATTGCAAAATAAAAATGGTGTGGGGGGATGAAAGCTTGTAACCCTCAAGAATAGTGAAGGAAAATTACTTGTTGAAAATGCCGCTATTGAAACCTAAACTGGATACTTACATTGCCCCACCCCCCTAATCAGCAAGGATGTTCATCTGTTTAGTCATCAGCACTGGCGTCTCCTGTTTTTTATCCAGGGTGAATGTATCGAATTACTAATTGAGACTGCTGGAAGAGGGCTCATTCCAATGGAAATTGTTATATCTAATGCACTTTTGAGTAACAAAAGTGATTGCGCAACAGCAAAGTGGCATTTTCTTCCATCTTGTGCGAGGAAACATCAAATTTTTTCTAAGGAGGGCCAGTATTCTGGAGAGTGGAAATTGTAATTTAGGCAATCATTTTAACATAGTTGAAAATACGAGACCAGAGATATCGACCTCCATCTTGAAAAAGAAGGAAAACTGCTTAAATCTATGTGCTTTTTGTAAATATGTCGTCGTAACTTCATCTTACAGTACCACATGTCACCCTTTTGGTGCCATTTCCAGAGTGGAATGGATGGGAAGCTTAACTAGGGTACCATAGCAATTTCTTTTATACAGAATCATCAAAATTTTGTTTACAGTCTTGAAAATTCCCCTCTCAACCCCCTTAAGAAAAGAAGTTTTTTAAATACCTAACAAAATTATGTTATTTTACCTGTTTTATGGTCATAAAAGCTACTGAATAATTTAAACGTAAATTAGCAAAGATACCTTGAGGGATAAAGATATCTTGAGGTATAATTTAAGGGAGGTAGTAATTAAAACCTTTAGTTAATACCCTATTTTAACAGTATCTCATCGCGACTTCTTTGCTTTATCACCTAAATCGTACATACATCTTTTATAATTATATCTAAAGAACTATCTAAAATTCCACAAAACTAGCTCAAGGAAACTGAAGTGCGACACTTTCCAATATTTGCAGAATTCTAAAATCAGTGCCGTACTGAAACCTGAACTTGCTTGAGTTTTTACATCTATCATAGTTATGTCCTAAGTTGTTGTTAAGAGATTACTCTGTTTTTGGGTGTTAGCCCAAAAGGACACTGCTTTTCTATCATAAACTCAAAATCCGTCGCATTGTTTTACCTGTAGTTTGTGCTGGTGTTGGTTTAGTATCCAGTAATCGTTCATTTTTAGAAGTCCAATTTTAGAAATATCAGAGGTCGGTTTATTTGAGCTAGTTTTGCAGATAAAATTTGCGCAATCTGCTTAGCAATACTTTTTATCGATGTAAGCTTAAACGTCACTCCATACTTCTATAAGAAAAACTTACATTTTGTTAATTAAAATATATTCTGGATGGATAAGGAAAGCATCTAAGCTGCGCTTGAAATTGTTTAGCAGAGTAAAATGCCTTCACCTATACGAGTTTAAACATTCAAGATACAAGGTTATATCGAACAAATACCTTTTAGCCAATTCTGTCAATGATGTCAAATCTTGGATCAACAAGCATATCTCAAAGCACTGTTACATAAATACAGGAAAGGCATATTCACAAAAAAGGAAATAGGTGGTTTTATGGTTTAGTATGGTCTAGTATGGTCTAGTATGGCCTAGTATGGTTATGGTCTAGTATATGAAAAGAAATGTTCATTAAATTCGTTCGTGGAGGTCACATTGAAATCTGTTTTAAATCTCTATGATAAAGATTTTCTAAATAAATACTATTCATAAATGATTATTTAGCCAGCTTAAATGCAATTGAAAGCTTCTAGAGATTTTGAAAGATCTTCAGTCGCATGAAAAGGTTTCCGCATTGATGTGGATGGAAATTTCAAAGGAAACATTTTCCTAGAAAAGCTTCCACAAAATTCTCTATTAATAGAGAGCGGATACTGAAAGTTTGGAGGATTAAAAATCAAATATTTCAGCTTCCAATTTTCAGAATTTCAGCTTGATAAGAATAAATATAGCAGTCTTACATAAAAGGAAATTGTTGATTTTCTTGTTGTTTTTTTCTTTTGTCAGCTAATAACGACAGTCCATGGACAGCATTTAACAAGACCACTCATCATAGTACAGCTCTTATGTGGAAAATCTATTTGTGGTATATTGAAATTGCGGGTAATTGATGTATAGTTTGCTTTCAGAATTACAAAAGTTTAATTTCTGCATTAATTTTATTTTGGGATGAGGATTTTTAGGGGACGATGTAGATTTAAAGGAAATACCAAAAACATCTGGATATGTGAAAAATATAGAATATATTCTAAAACATTGCACTATTGATGTATTTGCTGTAGATTCTTGTGCCTGATATATGAACAGATAATAAAAGATTGAGACAGAGACACCTCACCCCAAGGTGATTTCTTCTAATTGCCTCATGATGAGTTGTCCCACCACAAGTCAATTTCTTATTATTTAACGTGTATTTTCATGAAAAGAATCAGCATTATCCCATTTTGAGTTCAGATTCGTTTATTTCTCAATCATAAATGCATAAAATACTAAATATAGAAATATCTGACAGAGAGACAAGCTTGTTAAAAACAGATAAAAACAACTGAAGAAATAAATGGATAATCAGTCAAAGAAAGACATGACAAAGAAGAGAAAAAAATATAAGTGACATAATATTAATTACCACTCCACCCCGACGATAAAAAAAAGTTGTTTTTTTTTCTCAACCAGAAATGGGACAGCAAGAGGGAAATCAAGACCCGAGAAATATAAAAAGTAAATAAAAGAGTTAATAATAAAGAGTTAATAAATAAAACGTAAGTTCTGTATCATGATAGAAAAATCCCAGTGTTCTGGCTCCCCAGTATATACGTTCAATATGTATTCTACCGAAGTAAATAACCAAGGTAAGCAACCAAAACACATTTTTTTTAAATCACAATAATACTTCCGTAAGAGCTTTGAGATATCATAAAATCAGTTTACAACGTAGAGTAAGGTAGTTTTCTGGAAATTGCTGTAAAAGATAAACCAAAATAGTTATCAGTGAATGTGTTTCCTTCTGGTTTTGAAAGTATTTCAAATATTTTAAGAGCACCTGCTCTTACTAAAATATTTCGTAAATTTTATGAGTTAGTTCACATTGTCTGCAGATGAATTAGCCAGTATGAATCGTCTGGTTCTTATCAACCCACTAACTGTAGTGAGGAGCGACCCGGCTCAATAGTAACCAAAACTCTAAAAAATGGAATTTTGATACCAATACATACATCAAAAGAATTGCATTTTAAAGCTGTTTTTGAATATATAAGTTTCATCAAGTTTAGTCTTACCCATCAAAAGTTAAGAGCCTGAGAAAATTTGCGTTATTTTAGAAAATAGGGGGAAACGTCCCCTAGAAGTCGTAGAATCTTGACGAAAATCACACCATCAGATTCAGCGTATCAGAGAACCCTACTGTAGAAGTTTCAAGCTCCTATCTACAAAAATGCGGAATTTTGTATTTTTTGCCAGAAGGCAGATCACGGATGCGTGTTTATTTGTTTTTTTTTTCCAGGGGTGATCGTATCGACCCAGTTGTCCTAGAATATTGCAAGAGGGCTCATTCTAACGTAAATTAAAAGTTCTAGTGCCCTTTTTAAGTGACCAAAAAAATTGGAGGGCACCTTTACGCTAAAGTTTTTTACTGTTTTAAAAAGAAGAATTGAGAGAAAGAGTCAAACTTTAGCGTAAAGAGCGAGGCGTTGATGAGGAAGCAGCCTCTTTCATATACGAAGTAATTTCTGGTCGTTTTAAGTTTTAATGTCGCTCCTTACTTTCAGTTAAAAAAACTTGTTTTTTTTATTTAATAACTGTAAGGCTGTAAGGTGACCTTTTGCTATAATACTAATAATAATAATTTATTCATTACCCACTTGTCTTAACAATTTAAGTAGAGTAAAAATACTAAAGGAAAGAAAAACAATACAACACAGACAATACAATCAACACATTCTAATCAAAGGGTGGTAAGGACCCAAACGTTGACAGGCATCAGTAATCTAGCAAAAGTTTTATTTTTTTAACAAAGATAATATCAGTGGCACAAAACTTTCTAATAATATTCCGATCGATATTTTATGTTTAAATGTCGATAAATATAAGAGACTGTTTTTATCTTTTAGCAGTTACGAGGCAAGGCTTTTAATCAGTCTTTCAATGCAGCGGGAGTCTTCCTCTCTCTCTCGCTCTATCTCCCTCTGTAACCTAAAACAAACAGAAGCAACCATATTGTAATTCAAACTTAACATAAAATAATAACAACCATCATTAAATAAATGAAACCTAAAACTAAACGAAATTAAAAATTAATAACCAAGTCAAGTTCAAGACGAAGAGAAATTTCCACAAATAAAGGTTATGGTTGCGTCTGCCTTAAATGCCCTTGAAGGCTGAAGTTATTTTCACTTTCCTGGAATCTAAACAAGTTGCTTCAGAAATTACCAGTAAAGACTTAGAAAACAAAAGTCTCTATTTCTAACATCTTTATTAGAACATAAGATGAAAACTCAAGCTTTCGAATGAAATTGAGTCAAAAGAACGAGACAAATTTATTTTTTACCCGACCACTTTTTATAAGAGGATTGTCGTAAATACTTGGAAGGGGGCTTATTCCATTTCAAATTGAAAGCCATAATTCTCTTTAAAAAGTAGGAAGTGGCTGGAGTGGTCCCCTTCCGGGTCCTGCTTTGCTGCCTTCCCTCCCCCCGTATCTCTCATGGTATTGTACCAAATTTTGTGACTAGCATTTTGCTCAAAATGCTAAAATATTATGCAAAAACGACCCCGGGGATCAAACGATCCCTGCATAGTCCTGGGCAAGGTCTATAAAATGTATGAACTATTAATGGATAGGTAATATAATACAGTAAAAGGTGGATGTTTTACTTCGGGCGCCCGATCGGTTTGCAACTTCCAAGGATTGTTACTTGAACCAAGAGTAATACATTTTTTTGTTGGGAGGGGGTAGGGACTAGGGTTCCAGAGATGGAACAAAACTTTGCATTCTTGATATGGTTTACACTTAAAACCATAAGAAATTATCCCAAAACTGTAAAAAACAATTTTGAATTTGGGGGTTGGACCCCCTAAAAAGGGCCGAAAAACTGTTTTCCAATTAACTCAAAACCTGTATCGCGAAGTCCTTATGCCAACAAATAAAATTGGCTTTCCTTGAGTCCCAATATCTATTTTTATATGGGACACAGGCACCACCCCACTCCCCAAATAATGGGGCCAAAATAGTGCATTTTTTTCGGATCGACTTAAAAGTTTCAAGGATCTTTAAACGCCTAGAGGTAAAATAAACACCTAGAGCGCCTATAGAGTAAAATATTAACTCAATAGAGTTAAGAGCCCTCAAAAGAAAAATGTCTGATAATATTTGAAACTCTTAGCCATAAATCCCCAGGCCAGGAATAACCTATTTAAGGTGAAAAAAAAGTTTTCTTTCTCGACTTGGAGCTTCCAGTTGTCTTTGCCTGTCTTGAAAGGGCTATATATTTTTGTTTGAAGAAAAAAGGGTTAGGGGGCCTGGAAGTGGGCCAAAAACTTTATTGTATCTGATTATTTTGAAATCTTGCTGAGACTAATATTCTTCTTATATATTTGTTTGTACTTGACAATGAACTTTCATCTTGATGTTTCAAGAAACTGAGAAAAAAATGGAATCCTTTTCTTAGCATATTAAATAGTATAAAAAAAAGAAGAAAAGCAAAAATATCTTGACTCCATAAATCATATTTCTTAGAAATAACTTAAACTTAGACTTATGTAGAGCGTAAATTGATTATAAGCCCTGGCATTAACAATTCTGTTCCTCTTTTGTATTCATGGTGTTTTATTTAATGTTAATTAATAAGATTCAGCATGTTTCAAGCTCTGTCTCAAAAATAGTAAGTGGTTATTGTTTTATGTTCTATTTCATTTCTTTTAAGTTTTTTCTAATATCTAAGGATTTCTTCTGAAAGAATGTCCTTTTTTCTTCAGGACAGGATTTTCTTTCTGAAGCTCTGTCAGACAAAGATTAAAATTATTGTAAAAATAGATAATTTATTAACCTATATTTTTGATTTTGCTGTGTTGATTAATGTTGGGTCATTTTCTAATCGCTTTTAATTTTTTTCTGAAATTGTGTCTCAAAAAGAAGAAACAATTTTTGAGATGGTATTCGTTCTTCTGGTGTGTAATTATTGTTTTATTATTATTTTTTTTTTTAGGTCCTCCATACATTCGTCCAATGCAAAGAAAGACAGGAATTGCTAGCAAGTCTCTTGTCATAAAATGTCCCGCTTCTGGTTATCCAATTTTTAACTTTACTTGGTCTAAAGGTATGCAATTGTCTTTATCGCATATATTATTATCTAAAGGTATATGAATTGTGTCTTCTACATGTTCTCTTCAACAATGGATTAGTTGTATAGTCGTTTCTTTGCAGATGGAGGTGTAAGTAAAATAAGTAAAGTAAGTAAAATATTTATTACCCGTATTTTTCACATGAAACGAAACGGAGTACAAGGAAAAAATAAAAGAAAAACAGAGAAGAAAAACGGAGAGAAATTTAAAACACAACATGGAATACCACGTTACTGGGGTCTGCAATCCTGTGTTTATCTATCATATAAATATTTTTCGTCCACAAGGGGCGTCGCAGCAGGAACTTCATGAACCTAAAATAAAGGGACCGGAGCTTGCGTTTTTGGATGTCAGTTTATAAATTCCCAAATGGCACGGCATATAGAATATGCGGCAGTGCGACAGCGTTATACATATTCGCGAGATACTTTCGACATAAGAGGATAAACAACCCATACGCGGTGCAAAGTTTTTTCTCGACGTGTTTGACGAGCAGTAGACGAGTTTCGTTAAGGTTATGGCCTATGGGCAGACCCAGATACACGACGTGAGATGAAACGGTAATTGACTCGCTGCCCATCAGGAGGTGTTCAGGCTGAGAGGATCTACCGTTGAAAAAAAGAACTGCATATTTAGAAGTATTGAAAGCGCGGCCGATTTTTGGGTATTCATCACTTAGGATCGAGACATTCGATTGCAGACCCCTAATAGACCGACTTAGATTTAATAGATTGTCCGCGTATGTAATTAGCGACACATTTATATTCTTTGAGATACATGAAACATTGACACATGCATTGGCATTTAAAACGCTGCTATTGTACAAACTTGGGGATAATAATGAACCCTGGAGGACACCTTTCTTTACTAGAACAATCACTGATGTGATGCTGTTACCTATCTTTATACGCGTTTTTAAACGGCAATAGATATCGTACAGTACGCTAGTGTCACGGAGGCTTACACTTTGCTGGTAAGCGGCTAAAAGTGCCTGAGCTTGAATCGACGAATCAATCACTCTACTCACATCAAAAGCAACGATCCCTATAAGATCACCAGATTCGTGAGAATCCGCTAGAATAGCGGCAAGACTGAAGAGAGTGTGAAAACAACCTAGACTGGTCGGAAACCGACCTGGTGGTCAGGCATTCGACACGAATATTCAATTTCTTTTGTGACTAAGAGCTCTAGAACTTTACAGAGCACTAGAGCAACAGTGATTGGCCCGTAAGAAGAGTATTGATCTGTTGGTTTCCCTTTTTCAAGGATGGGCGACAGCAAACCGAAACAAAAAGAGTCAGGTACTATACCAGTGGAGAAAATAATCTGGAACAGCAGCGTCAGATACTCAATAAGCATAACGATACCGTGTAGCAGGTTTAGCGAGCACAGTTCGTCTACACCGCGGGAATGTTTATTCTTCTTATAGCTTTAAAGCTTATAGCTTTAAAATAGCTTCATGTACGCTTCCGTAAGTAACGACAAAATCAGGAACACACTGGCTGGATAATACCGATTCGTTGGTTTGTAAAGGGATTAGACGTATTTGGGTATGGAGCACTGAATTCGTGGGAAAAGTACGATTCCCAATCTTTTTCGCTAATCGATTCATGGGGTTTTCCGGTGGCTGGTATATAAATATATATATATATATATATATATATATATATATATATATATATATATATATATATATATATATATATTATATTATCTTCGGGAATGAAAGTGCCGGTAGTGGTATTCGAAGGGATACGTGTATCGTCAGACCAATCTATGCATCACTGCTTTTTATTTTTACATTTTCGTGAAACGATAACCTCATCTAGATTAAGATCAAGAGTAACTGACCAATCAGCGCTGATGTAGCGCCATTTAAAAATAAAAGAGCGAGGCTATCTGAAACAGAATTATTCATATTAGAAAAATAGTAAAATCGAAATATATGGATCATAATATTTCAGGAACTAGAGGGTATCAGAACACCATATCCTTTGTAACACAAGATTTAAATATTTCACTTCGTCTTGTCTCTTGCTCACAAAAATTTTATCTGCACGATTTTTAAAATAGTTTTCTTTTCCAAAGACAATGTTTAAAGCTTTATTTTGGCTACATTTTCTTTGTGGTAAAATAAAAAAAAAGACTAAAAAGAGAAACCTCCCAAAACTTGTACCTCGCTGTCAAAAGGGTCTTTGATAAGGAATCGAACTAGAAAAAAAAGCCTTAGACGTATCACCACACGAAAGTTCAGTTAAGACTCTGGTCTTAAAATATTAGACACTTGAATTCACGGTGAACTTTTGTGTAGCCATTTACAATTTATTTTTGTTTCTTATTTTAGTCTACATTTTGTGAAGAATTCTTTAATGTTTCTTTTGTCTTGTGTTTCTTGTTGTAGGAAAAACCTTGATGAATATCATTGGTTTGAGCTCTTTGCCTCCTCCCCTCCCCCCAAAAAAGAATCTCATTTCCTGACTGTTTAATTTGAGGTTTTTTCACAGTCATTTGAGCCATAAAGATGAATAACTGATGCAAGGTTTAACCTTTTCACTAGTGGTATATTATTAAAAAGCTCGAATATAAAAAAAACGCCAAAAAGGAACACAAGCATCCATTAGCAAGACCCACAGCAAAAAAGTCTTTAAAAAAAATATAGAACTCAGCATAAAGATATATCTTTTCAACGTTTGGCTGTGTAACTGAAACGTGATAGAATGACTTTCTTTTTGTCATTGGACGTGATATCCTCTTTCTATTAAATTAATGATAATAATCCCTCTATATAGGTAGTCAGCAACTTCCATTCAACCGGCATCAAACTGTATTCCCTAATGGGACGCTTCTTATTAAGGAATTGCAAGCAAGCAGTGATGGAGGAAGCTATTCTTGTTCTGTTCGAGGTACTTCTGGAGAAGTTGTTTCAAGATCTGTCGATGTTGATGTCCTTGGTAAATTAATAATAGGTTTTTTCTTCATTCAGATTTTTGATTTTTTTTTTTTTTATTATTTTTTTTTTTACTTGATGGTAATGGGCGTATTCCTCATCCTATACTGACTCCATAATTCTCAAAACCCTGAGGTACAGAACTTTATTTTGCAATTTTCTTTTCGATTTTAGGGTTGTAACTAATTGACGTACTATCATGCCCCTCCAAGCTAAAATACTGTGGACGATCCCGTAGGAGTGCTAATTTGCGTAAACGAAAAGGGTAAAAGTTTTTTATTAATATTTTTTTTCACGAATTTTCAACAAAATAATATTTTCAAAATCTATAGAATTTGCAGTTAACCCTTCTCCTGGTCAACCTAAACACCCTAGCGCCTGTGATCTGAGCTTTGAAAATTGTGATTTTATCAACACAAATTAATTCGACAAAAATTATATTAACCAAGAAATAAATACTGCATTGAGCAAAGGGACATCTCCCCTTCGTGTTATTGGCACCCGTATGGGGCAAGTCTTAGGTCTCGAAATTTTTTATTGTATCGAAACAACTTCAAATCTTGATTAAGATACAACAGAAAAATCAGTTTATCAAACAAGATACTAAGCTAAAACTGAATGTGAATTGAGGAAGGTGAACTTTTTCAACTAAGCCAAGAAGAAAGAAAGAGTGCCGGTTCACGAAGGGAGGGGTAATTTTTTTCGAAATTCAGGGGTGAGCAAGTTTGTTGTTTAGTCTGCGTGTGTTTTTTTTCTTTTTCATGTGTACATGCAAAATAAGGCTTTTAATGAAAATACGAAAAAGTTTATTTTCTAATATATAAAATGTAGGCTAAAAGATTAGGGGAGGGGCTAATCGACCCCCTCCCTTTGAGCTCTTTAAAACAAGCTTACTTTCCAAAAAAATAAGTTCAAATTAACGATACATTGAACACTAAATGTCAGAACTGTAACCAGGATTGCCAACCAGTGATACAAAAAAATCACTACATTTTAGTGATTTTGTTCAATAATCTAGAGATTTATATGCAAATTTAGTTATTTTTTTGTTTTAGCAATGTAAAATGTCACTAGAAATAATGATAATTCACTAGGGATGGCAATCCTGGCTGTAATTTAACTTTCGTAAGGGTAACACTAATAAAACATACCAGCGGTACGGCTGCATGTAAATAGTAGTAATACCTCACTGGTTCTAAACTGCCAGATAGGGGGTAAACTATTAAAGCTCCTAGTCCCTCAAGACTGTATGACGCATACGTCGGTCTGACGCAATGCCATAGCGCACGTGTATAGTACACCTACGTAATAGGGTTGCTTGTTACATCACAGGGAAATGTTTTCTTCGAGAAGCAAGCGTCTGTTTCTTAAGAAACCTAAGGGTGTGGGGAAAAACTTCAACGACTTCTTTACTCCCGCCTCCTCCCAAGACTTCTTTGGGTAATCCATAATAGAGATTCTGTAGTAAACTTTCCGAGGCCTCTAAACTCCAGATTTTCCTTGGATGTTACGTAATAGGGAGTCTATAAAAAGCCTTCAGGGGCCTGTTTACTTCAGGTTTTTTTGGATGTTGTGTAATAGTGTTTTGTTATTAAATGAATGAGGGTGGAGGGTGTTTTTTTAAGAACCACTAAGGGTAGGAAAAACATTCAGGTCCCTCTAGAGGGGGACCTTCCCAACACCGGGCCCCTATTGATCAATTCCTATTCCATTGAGGGCCCTATCATCCAATTTCACCGGGGCCTCTGACCTCACTATTGGGCACCCATAGCATCCGATTTCACTAGGGGTACCCTGCCCCAGGCATCCCATTCTATCGGGACCCTAACATCCAATTTTATGGGGCCCCGAACCTAAAGACCAGGGCCCTAGAAACAATTACAATCTGGGCCCTAACATCCAATTCCACCGGGGGCATAGTATCCAATTTCATTGGGGGCCCTAACATCCAATTCAAATAGGTTTCTAGCATCCAATTTTATCGGGCCCAATACTTAGCCACTGGGGTTCCTAGGACCCAATTCAATCAGGGGCTCTAGAATTAAATTTCACTTGGGGGACCCCTATTAACCAATTTCACTGACAAGACCCTTTTCAAGACTTTTCAAGGTTTCTTTAGTTTTCCTATGGAATAGGGGAATGTTCACTTATTATAAGAAGGATGCAATCTCTTGGGATATGCTAGATTTCTGGGTCCGTTGGGGATCACCACTTGTGACTGTAGTGGGTGCACTTGTGCAATGTTAAGTAATTATGATATACAAATGGGCGTCACATAATACTTTAAGTGATTTTTTCTTTCAAAGCGTTTTTCTCAGTAACATTTATAGGATTCAAAACGGCTCCCCTCAATAGAATGGAGCGGCTGACCAGTTGGACCATGAGAGTCTCCATAATATTTTGATTTTACTTATACATTTTAAATGATAACCTATTGCACGTAAGGAGAATCCCCTGTTAATACATACTAGAATAACTAAATGTTTGGCAAGTTTCCAGCCTTTTCTTCATGAGAGCATCAGCGACCTAATCCTATTAATTTTTGCTATATTAGATACACCTGCAAGTTAAATCATAATTGATTTTCCAAAGTGACTAAGACGGATTGAATTACATACCAGAAGTTAGATAGTATTACATAGTAGTTTACATATTGTAAGCGAAAATATTCGCTTACACTAGAATCGATCGTTTAAACTTAATGAAAAAATCGCCATTAGTGTTTCTTCTGATGACTCCTAGCAATTGAGACCTGCGTGGCACAATGCACCACCCCCGATGACATCCTTCTTGCGCACTATATCACAACTAAGAGGTTTTGAACCTTTCTCCCTCAAAAATAAATTTATAAACGAAAAAATGACCTTTTTTATTTGAACTTATTGTTTCCTGATTTTTTTTTCGTGAAACTTGTTACATGTTGATTTTTCTTCTCGTTAAACTTGTACATTAATTTTTATCCGAGTGAAAATTATTTTAATCACTTGAACTTGTTACGTGTTAATTTTTTTTCGTGGAGCTTGTTGCGCACTGAATTTTTTCGTGAAACATTGTGCATGTTGATATTTCTCTACGTGAAGCTTGTACGTTAATTTTTCTCCTTGTGAAACTGATTTTGTTTTTGGAACTTTTTGTGTGAAGATCTTTTGTTGCTGAAACTTGTTGCATGCTGTTTTTTGTTCGTGAAGCCTGTTACATGTTGATTCTTTTTATTTGTAAAATTTCTGCATGACTTTTCTCTTCGTGAAACGGATTTTGTTGATGGAGCTTGTTGCTAGCTAATTTTTGTTAGTGCAACTGGCTGCCTCCTATTTTTTTGTGAACTGATTTTGTTCATGGAGCTTGTTGCGTTACGATTTTGTTGGTGGAACTTGTTGCATGCTGATTTTTGCTCTTGAAACTTATGGCATGCTGATTTTTCTCTTCGTGAAACTTGTGCATTGATTTTTCTCCTCACAAGACTGATTTTCTTCATGGAACCTGTTGCACGCTGATTATTGTTCTTGGAGCTTATTGTGTGCTGTTTTTGTTCGTGATACTTGTTTCATGTTGATTTTTCTTCGTTCAACTTGTACATTGGTTTTTCTCCTCGTGGAACTCATTTTCTTCCTGGAACTTCTTGCGTGCTGATTTTTCTTCGTGGAACTTGTCGCGTGCTGATTTTTGCTCGTAAAACTTGTTGCATGTTGATTTTCCCATTCGTGAAGCTTGTACAATGATTTTTCTCCTCGTGAAACTGATTATGGTCATGGAACTTGCTGCGTGCTGATTTTGTTCGCGGAGCTTCTTAGAGACTGATTTTTGTCGGTTAAACCTGTTGCATGTTGATTTTTCTCTTCGTGAAACTTGTAAATTGATTTTTTCCCCCTCTTGAGACAGATTTTGTCAATAGACCTTGTTGTGTAAAGGGTTTTGAAAGTGAAACTTGTTGAGGTTGATATTTCTCTTTGCAAAATTTTTAGATTGATTTTTCTACTCTTGAAACAGATTTTATTCATGGAAGTGGGTGTGAAGATTTTTATGTTCGTTAAACTGGTTGCGTGTTGATTTTTATCTTGAAATTTGTAGTTTGTTGATTTTGCTTTTAGTGAAACCTGTACATTGATTTTTCTCCTTCGAAAACTGATTTTTTTTTCATGGAACTTGTTGCGTGATGATTTTTGTTCGTGGAAATTGTTTTGTTCTGGTTTTTGTTTCTTGACACTTGTTGCATATTGTTGTTTCTCTTCGTCAAACTTGTATATTGATTTTTTTCCTCATGAAACTCATTTTGTTCCTGGAACTTATTGTGTGCTGATTTTGTTTTATGGGACTTTTCGCGTGCTGATGCTTGTTCTTAATATTTGTTTTATGTTGACTTTTGTCTTCGTGGACGTTTATTTTTCTCCCTTCGAAACTGATTTTGTTCATGGAATGTTTTTCTTTTCATTTTGTTTTGTTTTATTTTGTTCATCATTACATTAAATGTAAGCTGAACAAAACACTAGACATTTATTACCAAACAGTTTTTTTTTACAGCAATAACTACTACATCTCTAGAAAAGTAAAATTTGAAAGGTAATGAAAACAAGATTTAACTTTACAGTCCCTACCGGCTGTGCTAATATCCATTTCATGATCCTTCAGCGAGAAAATGCAAAGGGGGGCTGGGAGCCTTCCATCCTGTACTTTCGCACAACCTTTCTGTTTCTTTTCCCAGATGTCACCAGGTACCCATCTAGAGCTGGCTTATGGTTCTTTAGAACAGTGTTTGCATAATTTCCAAATATTTTAACTTTTGGAAAGATGAATCCATGCTCCACGAGCTATGCTTACCTCATTATGGATGTGGAGTTGGGTTCTTCTAATTTTTCCCATGAGTTCTCTGGCAGTGGTCTGTGGCTGCTGAGTCATTGCTATATATGTTCAAATATATGTATTTGAACATGTATACTCCTCCCCAAAAGACTGCTTAATAGTGATGCAGATTAATGTAACAATATTCTAGCCATTTTGGCAAACACTCTGACGTCTTTCAAGATTATGTTTTTAAGGTATCGCTTCGTCATATTTTAGGGGGAATTCTACATCTCTCTTAAAAATAGGTTTGAGGAGCCTACATCTTTTCGTTTCAAGTGGGATATAGAAATTATCCACTCACATCCATGTCAACTTCCAGTTTTGGGTATGGTTGTACTTTCGCTAACAAGAATATCAGTTAGCCCAATTTTCTTTTTGGAGAGAAACCGATTGTAGGTAATCAATAGTCCTAGAAGCTCCTCCATTGGCACAACCTTTGGATCTTCAGTAGAGAAATCTCTTCTCGAAGGGGTGTCTGCCGCGGTAGGTCTTAACTATCAGTGCCCCTGGCTATTTATCACGTCCTTGATTCATGACGCCGACAATTAATCTGGGCGTCCATTAATCTGGCCGATAATTTCGTCGAGACTACATCAGAATTAAAGTCCAGACTGCTTTCTATAATCTTGGCCTCCACAATGTCTGTAAAAGGAACAATATGTTTATTCCCGAGGGTTTGTCGTAATCAGCTTTACGACATCACTAAAATCACTCTTTCTATTTGGTACTCCGGTAGCCCTTTTCCCTCTCTCTACTTTGGGGTGCTATTTAGCCCAAACGCTTTCCTGTGTTGTATTTTGGAATTTATTCGCCTTATTTCTTTTTTGCCACTTGGTTTTGTCCGTTTACCAGCTATAGTCCACTGCCTGTGACCAACCCTGGATTCCGCAATCCCAGGCACCTCGGTACAGGGAGGTGATCCATACAACCTTGCTGCATCTTGCTTTCCTTCTTTTCCTTCGGGTCATTTTCTTATGGGACGAGATTTATCCCAGTTCTCATCTTTCAATTGAGCCTCAGTTAGGCCATTCCCCGACTCTGATTCATTTTTTTTACTGTGGGAGAGTAGCGGCTCCTATTCACTGCGTTCCTATTACCCTCAAAACTTTTCAAATCCATTGCTATTGGTGGCATCATCCCAGGAAATCATTGTTCCATAACTGTTTTCAGGGATTCATTGTCATTTTGTAGTAAGTCCACCTCTTCCACGCTCATACCGTCTTCAGATGGGGATCTGTGATCTGCTATTTTACTCTCACTGCTATTATAACAACTCATCATAAAAAATTCTCTTAATCTTATTCTTGTACAAACCAATCCAGAATCTCTACACACGACAAAGTCACTTCCAGATTTAGATTGGGCGGGGCCACTTCAGATCCCCTATAAGAACCCTCAGCCATCTCCTCTAGCAGCCATCCAGGGATTATTGGTTTCAGACAAGATTTTTCGTCATCCAACGTGACAGCCTCCTTAGTGACAAGCTCAGGCTTGGGTCCTTCCCATGACGGTGGCCTGCGACACAGAGTATACCGATTTTATTCCCTCTACCCTTTCACTAAATCCTCACCCAGAGCTTCACCATAGCAAAGGTCCCTTCATGGTTAAAATCCACCGTCATTATTCCACCCTCAGCAATGTTGCTCACTCATCGCTTTAGTGGCCTAGATAAGGTTGAGAAAAGCCCAGATCACATGAAGTGGCTTGACTTGGATGTACCCAGTCCTGAAATGAGGGCGTGAGATTGGACTCACCAAGAAGGACTAGACCAACCCAAGAACCCAAATAAGCTACTGTTTGGAAATATCTGGACGTCTCCGTCTTTTGTTTTACTTCCAACAGTCCTCCCCATTTCTAGCATCAAACATAGGAATTCTTCAACCTTACGCTTTACGACTCTAGATCTAGGAACTCAGCAATTAAGGTGACATCACCGTTCATCAGAAGGCTATGGGTTTGACATCAACATTCCATGCCTACATGTATTCTGGACCAAATCGTTTTTCCAACCATCCAATAGAAACCCGGTACATTCAGGAGAACCACACAAAGGTGGATGGACACTACTCCTTGAGGCTTGGAAAGCGAAAATATTCTCTGTATGACCCTATAAGCCCACAGCCCAAACTACAACCTGTCCAGCCTCAGCCTTATTTACAGTTTTGTTTTTGTTTTTCCTTTCTTTTGAATCTTACTAAACGAAAAAATTGGCTCACTCTGGACAGCTCGAAGTTTTGGCTGTGGGCTAATGGGTTCGCATGAAAATATGGATGTTTTTCTTAGCTCTGCTTCTTCGGCTTAAAAAATAGGGAAAAAAAGCTCGTCTAGCCTTCTTATCCAAAACTAATTATGGGTTTTATAAAGGGGTAAAAACCAAATGAAAACTTAATATATAATTAATAATCAGGACAGATAAATATTTTTTCTTAGCTAGGCATTCTACGCCTTTGGATAACGGAATCAAAACAATATGGTTTTTTAGACTAAAACAACTATTGCGGCTTGAGAGGGAGCAAAACGAAAGTTAAACTTAATACGAAATTAATTTTCTGGATGGATTCATAGTTATGTGGTAAAAATATTTCTTCTCATTCAACCCCCTGCCCGACTCAAATTCTTTAGTTTGCAGATAACCCCGGGAATAGGTTTATTCTTATTTATCTAGGATATATCTGAAGAAACCCTTTTTCTTAAGAATATTTTGGGATTATAAAACTCAGCCACTTAGTTTTGTATGTGCAATTTTTGAGTATTTCAAATTTCCAGTGTAGATTAAAACTCCAAATATTCCATTAACGTTTTCTTATTTAATGTGCCTACGGTCAAGATACAATGGACAAACAGAAAAAGAATTGAATGGTTTAGCACAGTCTTTAATAATTTAAAGAGTCAAGCCAAAACATGACTAAGAAATAACGTTTTTTATTTTCTAAAATTCTTTTTAAAAAATGTAATGTTAATTAACAATTAGATTGCTCGACACTGAATCATAAATAGTGATCTAGATTTTGGCAGCTCCCTTTTGAGTGTTGGTAATAAAACGAGGGTAAACTATAGGTTTTAAATAGAACTATGGAACATTGGTATAATCTACTTTCTCAAGTTTGACTTTTCAGTTGCACCAAAAATTGTTCCTTTCCAATCACTAGAAGGTATCTCGGTTGGAGGTAGATCTACACTAGTTTGTTCGGTATCAGAGGGCGATACGCCACTATCCATAAACTGGTACAAAAATGGACAGCCTCTTTTGACTGGGAACGGGATTACTGTACATGTATTTGGCGAATTCAATTCTTTCATGACAATTGAGGCAGTTCGTTCAGATCATGCAGGAGTGTATGCTTGCCATGCCACTAATGCTGCTGGTAGCGTGGAATACGCTGCAACGATAACCGTCAATGGTATGATTTGAATAAAATTTGTAGTTTTATGAGTCATGTCAGTAAATTTTCCATACCAGCTAAGTGACGTATGGGATATTATTTATTTAATTCTTTCAAGTCTTGTACTTCATCTTTTCTAGAAAAACAGCAAAACTTGTGAAGATTCTATTTCCACTTGTATGCAATTATATTTAGCTTCAAACAAGCAGCTTTTTCAGGGTTCCTCTTAATATTATAGTTTCTTATTTACCTTATAAGTTTTTACCAGTCTATCTAAACACTACTTTAAAGCAAAAACAAATTAGCACCATACAGTCGGATAGAAGTGTGATTTTTTGAAGATATGAAAGCTCGACAGAAACTGCAACTTCTTAGCAGCAATTATTGTGTACTTTTGTCAATTAACATGCGTGACTTTGTTTTGTCTCTCTTAAGAAGGCTTTGACATTTTTAGAGGGAATTTTCTGGAGGAGCATGTTCTGAACACGAAACGACGAAAATACTCCATTTTCATCTTTTCCACCTCATTTACATTCTTTTCTTACGCTAGATATTTTTCCCCAGTTCCACCTAGGATAGTACCATTTTTATTCAGAGAAGAAGTTGTTGAAGGCCTCCGAGTCCAAGTAACGTGTTCAGTGGATATAGGTGACTTGCCGATTACGTTTATGTGGAAGAAAGACGATCAACCACTAAAAGAGATAGAAATCCGTCAAATTGACGAATATTCGAGTATGATCGTCATTGACAGAGCAACAAGCAGTCATTCAGGAAACTATAGCTGCTGTGTGGAGAATGGGGCGGCAAAAGACTTTTACTCTGCGATACTAAAAGTTTCTGGTGAGATTTTAAGATGGTAAAATGCACAAGGCACAAACGTTATTTTATTACAATTTATGCACTATTCTGAATCACTAATTTTTAGCGCTTTTATCATTGCTTCGAGTCATTTTTTTGCATACCATTATAATTTGCAGCACGTAGTCTAATCGAGTATACAAGCAGGTATTTATTATACTTGTATGTTGCGATCACAGGGAACTCGAAACATACAGAAAATCACAGTTTATGCACCAGTATGAATCACTAATTTTTAGCGCTTTTATCAATGTTTCGAGTCACTTTTTTGCACTGCATTATGATTTGCAGCACCTAGTCTAATCGAGTGTACAGGCAGGTATTTATTATACTTGTATGTTGAGATCACATGGAACTCGAAAAATACAGAGAATCACAGTTTATGCACCATTATGAATCACTAATTTTTAGCGCTTTTATCATTGTTTCGAGTCACCTTTTTGCACTGCATTATAATTTGCAGCACCTAGTTTAATCGAGTGTGCAGGCAGGTATTTATTATACTTGTATGTTGAAATCACATGGAACTCGAAACATACAGAAAATCACAGTTTATGCACCATTATGAATCACTAATTTTTAGTGCTTTTGTCATTGTTTCGAGTCACTTTTTTGCACTGCATTATAATTTGCAGCACCTAGCCTAATCGAGTGTACAGGCAGGTATTTATTGTACTTGTATGTTGAGATCACATGGAACTCGAAACATAGAGAAAATCACAGTTTATGCACCATTATGAATCACTAATTTTTAGTGCTTTTATCATTGTTTCAAGTCACTTTTTTGCACTGCATTATAATTTGCAGCACCTAGCCTAATCGAGTGTACAGGCAGGTATTTATTATACTTGTATGTTGAGATCACACGGAACTCGAAACATACAGAAAATCACAGTTTATGCACCGTTATGGATCACTAGTTTTTAGTTTTTTTATCATTGTTTCGAGTCACTTTTTTGCACTGCATTATAATTTGCAGCACCTAGTCTAGTCGATTGTACAGGCAGAAAATGTTGATGTATTTATTATGTTCGTATGTTGAGATCACATGGATCTTGAAACATACCGAAAATCACAATTTATCCACCATTATGAATCACTAATTTTTAGTTTTTTTTATCATTGTTTCGAGTGAAAGTTCTTAAGCCGAACTGGCCAGACATGACAATAAACAATCAAGAGAGATAAAACTCTAAAAAAGAGAAAACTTCAAACGAGACGACGGCCAGTAGAATTAAAAGACTAAAACAACGCGGATATTTCGCCTGTATAAAACAAGGCGTCTTCAGCACAAGATAGAAAATTAAAAGAAAACTAATCTAAAAACAAATAAAAACCACCACCAAATATAATAAATGCAATTGTCGCTACTTATCCACGTAGGGAAAAGCAGCTATGCGAGTTACTTCAATGAGAATCAAAGAGCAACTGAGGAAAATTTATGAAAATTGAAACTTAGTTAATTATTCTGTTGCGAAATAATCCTTTTGTAAGCTAACATTGAAGCAACTCTTTTTGGTCTAGTGGGTAATCTTGTCCCCTGGTGATTGTGTAAAATTTTAATTCCCCCATCGACTATTGGTTCATTTTTTAAAAGAATATCATAAATTTGGTCAATATTTAAATTCCCTCTGTCTCTATTTATTGAAATATTAGCAAATATATGTTTTTTAATTTCTATAGCCTCCCTCGCCCACTGAGAAAAACCTCTATCATTAGAAACAGCTGTAGCCTCATCAAATTGTATAAAATGTTCAGGATAAAAGAATGTGTGTTCAGCTAGAGCCGAAAAAAAAGTTTCGGGAGGCTTTCTTAGTTGTAGGGTTTTTTCTATTGAGTAGCGATGCTCAATAAATCTTTCAGTAAATTGTTGGTGAGTTCTACCAATATAAAACTTTCCACAGGAACAAGGAATTTTTATACCCCACTAACTAAATCCCCCCGGGTTAAATCCTTCCCAGAATTAAGAAAACTACCTAATGGTCTCACTGATTGGAAACAAGTATCAATGTTATGTTTACCCAAAATTCTTTTAAGCATCTCCCCCAAAGTAGGTACATAAGGTAAAGAAATAACCAATTTCATAATGACTTCAATTCTCAAACTCGCCATGGTCACATCTTGTATCAAATCAAAGTGCTTTTTGTAATTTAATCCTTAATATATCCTCGCACTTTTTTACGTTACAATTTGAATACATGGACACTACATCAAAACTACAGAGAATTGAATTCTCTTCCAGTGTGAAATTTTTTAACTTATTAGTAAGATCAGGGGAATTTTGTATATATGATTTTTGTGTTCCTAAGAGTGGACGCAATGCCACCGACAACCACTTTCCTAATTTTGCCACTGGTGATGAAAAAGTTGATACAATGGGACGGAGGGGGACTCCCGTCTTATGAATTTTGGGTAGACCATAGATCTTTGGTGCGGAACAACCTCTTGGATAAAATTTATTATAAAATTGTGGGGTAATGTGTAAATTATTTTTCAGGGACTCCAATTCCTTTCTAATCGATTTTACATATTTATCCGTACTTAGCACTTTGATTTGATACAAGATGTGACCATGGCGAGTTTGGAGATTGAAGTCATTATGAAATTGGTTATTCTTGCAAATGAACATTCTCTTTATTTTGGTTTTAGAGGTGAATTTTATAAACAGGTGTTTGGTTTGGCTATGGGGGCATCTCTCTCCCCTTTGTTGGCAAATCTCTTCATGGAATCTATTGAAACCTCCGCCATACACAGTTTTAGGCTCTCTCCTTGTTTCTGTGGCAGATTCATGGATGATGTGGTCTGCATTTGGAAACACGGTTTAGAGTCTTTAGACCTTTTCCATAAACATTTAAATAGTTTTGACAAAAACGTAAGATTTACAGTGGAGTTTGAAGAAAGTGATCAACTACCTTTTCTGGATATCTTATTGATCAAAAGTGAGTTCCATTTACTTTTTTCAGTTTATAGAAAGCCTACCCACAATGATAGATATTTGAACTTTCACTCTTGCCACCCTATCTCAGTGAAACGAGGGGTTGTGATTGCACTGGTGAATAGAGCTTTCAGAATTTGTTCCCGGGAGTTTTTAGATTCTGAGTTGTTATATTTGAGGGATGTTTTATTTTGTAATAGTTACCCGATTAAATTCATTGATAAAATAATGAAAAATAGACGCATTAAACACAACAATAGGGTTATTGGGGTTTCACAGTGCACAGAATTGGACTTACCGAAACGTTTCATTTCTTTACCTTATGTACCTACTTTGGGGGAGACGCTTAAAAGAATTTTGGGTAAACATAACATTGATACTTGTTTCCAATCAGTGAGACCATTAGGTAGTTTTCTTAATTCTGGGAAGGATTTAGCCCGGGGGGATTTAGTTAGTGGGTATATAAAATTCCTTGTTCATGTGGAAAGTTTTATATTGGTAGAACTCACCAACAATTTACTGAAAGATTTATTGAGCATCGCTACTCAATAGAAAAAACCCTACAACTAAGAAAGCCTCCCGAAACTTTTCTTTCGGCTCTAGCTGAACACACATTCTTTTATCCTGAACATTTTATACAATTTGATGAGGCTACAGCTATTTCTAATGATAGAGGTTTTTCTCAGTGGGCGAGGGAGGCTATAGAAATTAAAAAACATATATTTGCTAATATTTCATTAAATAGAGACACAGGGAATTTAAATATTGACCCAATTTATGATATTCTTTTAAAAAATGAACCAATAGTCGATGGGGGAATTAAAATTTTACACAATCACCAGGGGACAAGATTACCCACTTGACCAACAAGAGTTGCTTCAATGTTAGCTTACAAAAGGATTATTTCGCAACAGAATAATTAACTAAGTTTCAATTTTCATAAATTTTCCTCAGTTGCCCTTTGATTCTCATTGAAGTAACTCGCATAGCTGCTTTTCCCTACGTGGATAAGTAGCGACAATTGTATTTATTATATTTGGTGGTGGTTTTTATTTGTTTTTAGATTAGTTTTCTTTTAATTTTCTATCTTGTGCTGAAGACGCCTTGTTTTATACAGGCTAAATATCTGCGTTGTTTTAGTCTTTTAATTCTACTGGCCGTCGTCTCGTTTGAAGTTTTCTCTTTTTTAGAGTTTTATCTCTCTTGATTGTTTATTGTTTCGAGTCACTTTTTTGCGCTGCATTATAATTTGCAGCACCTAGTCTAGTCGAGTGTACAGGCAGAAACTGTTGATGTATTTATTATGTTCGTATGTTGAGATCACATGGAACTCAGAAGATACAGAAAATCACAGCTAAAAACATTAAATCTAAGAACATGACCTTCAAATTCTGAAAATAAGCCTCAAATCTACCTGAGTTTGTAAATGAATTCTGGTGGTCTGAAAGTCTTGTTACCCCCAAAGAATATTCTAATTTAAATACTAATTTATTTTATTTTCATTTTAGAACTAGTGACGTTGGTAAAGACAATAATGATTCAAAAATAAATTATCAAGTAACAGAGAGTTGTTCCTATTCCATTTCGTATTATTCGCTCTTCTAGTTTCTAAGTATTTTTGTACTTCTATTGCTCTATTAGTTGGTAAACAAGTTTCAGCTTACCCTATGATTTAGGCCTGTTTGGATTTTTACGCTAGTCGTGCACATTACAGTAATCGCTGTTAAATTTTAATTTTGATATATTTAATTTTTTGGTTTCTTAATATACTTTAAGTTACTTTATTTAGGCAGTAGCATTCTGTTTGAACTGATGAAATGTTGAACATTGGCGATGATTTTCTTTGTTCTTAAAAGGATCGTTGTAGTTTTTTATATTTAACTTAATGAGTTTTGGTTTATAAAAACTAATATTTCGGAGTAAATCGTCAAGATGCTTAACAAACATAAACTAATTAAAAATAGAGGAGGAAGAAAAATAGAGAGTTCAAAAATTAAGCAAGTTGAGAAACTACTTTCTAAATATATTTGGTATTCCGAGAGTCAACTTTCTGAAGGGAGCTAAGACGAGCAATTTTATCCTAGGAGGAGGGAATATCGTGAAAAAATTGGAAAGTCGATAGAAGGTACTAGAATATATATTGGAGCGCAGTTGTAGACAATAAAAGTGAAGGTCAATGTCTAGCAGCGAGTAGAATCAAATTAAAGCTGAAATTTTGGAAAGGTAACTACTATCATAGAATTTATGACGTTGGTAGACTTCACGATCAGAATTACTGAGAAACTTTCCAGGGACAGCTGGGTATTAAGTAAGAGAGGGTAAAATTTGGATAGAATAATTTTCGGAAAAACAGCTTGTGACGTGGCAGGTGGTGTCTTAGGGAAGAAATTTATAAACGCTTCTAATCATTAAGGTTAGTCTAAGGCAAGTCTAAGGTTAGAAATGCATCAGAATCGCTTTAAGTTTAGTAGAAATGAGGAAGGAGAAGAGATGAGGCAATATTTCTTTACAAGAAATATTTTAGACATACAACATATAAAAATTGGAGGATTGTAAGGAAAGCATGCACATATGAATTAAGGAGGTTTGAAGTAAAAGCCCTGGATGAAATTACCGAAGATCTGGAAGATGCAGCCAGACGGCATAGTAGTAAAATACTTTACTGGCATACTAAAAAACGAGAGGGAATATACACTCAGAACTGTCCCAGTTAAAGACAGGAATAGGATTACAATTCGTAATAAAGAAAAGGTTGGAAAGATATGGGTAATACATTATGACAATGAGCTAAAAGTCCATAAAGCTATAGAAAAATTAATAGAAAAGAATGAAAATGTTTGTTATACTTTGAAAGTGAGGGAAAACTTGTTTTACGAGGGAGCATTGGAGATAGTATAAAAGATTTAAAAATAACATGGTCCTAGGTGCTGATGCTGTGGTAAATGTTTTTTTTTTTTATATGGCGGTTGTGAAGTTAGAGATAATTGGCTTTAAAGTTAGAGATAAGTTACTGAAGATTATTATAGGATTTTTGAAAAATGAGAAGTATGGTACTTAGCAAATTAGTTAACCCCCCCCCTCCCTATATGAAAGGTGATAAGAGCTCCTGAATAACACGCCAAAGGCTTTGAAAGAGCATAGAGTCAAATGGAAAAGTAAGACTCTTATAGGCTTAGATTATGCTGAAGACTAATGTTAATGTTTTAAAATAGATGATAATGCTATGATTATGGATGCACTGAAGTTCTGAAACGTGGGTGCCCTGAAAGACAGAAAAGAATTATTAAATGTTTACCAGAAAAATTGTCCACACATTATTTTTGGTACCCGTCTAAGTGGCTGTATTTCAAACAATTATTCGATGAAAAATTTGACTCTATTCTGATTTCAGGACTGTAATGAGAGTAAGGTTGAGATGACTAGGAGTAATCCTCGGTTGAAGGATGACCGACTGCCTAAGATAGTCTTTTTTGGTAATCATCTTAGCTCAAAAGAAAAGCAGGTCGTCCCCGAATCAGTTTGTAGGAGGTGGTAAAGAAAGATTAAAGGGAAATTGGAACTTTGTATGAAATTGTAAAGAGGGGAAGCTTTGAAAAGTTTTGGGCAGAGACAAAGGCGAGCAGCTATGTTGGACTCAGGTGGCTTGGGGTGGCAGTGAGTTATCATTAATGGTAGTAGTAGTAGTGTCACTTTTTATCGTTAAACAGTGGAAATCTGGTACTTGCATTATTAAGCAATTTTATCAAAAAATTCATACTTTTAAACTGTATTTAAACATTCAAGATATAAATTCTTCAGTATTTTATACTATTTTTTTTTACATATGCCTATAACAACCATTTTTGCAAACAGACGTCTCACCATCTATACAAATATATCATAAAGTAATCATCGTAGGTAAATCAATATAGATGCAAGGTTTGTACTGTCCATTAGTGTATATATCCATCGGGATATTAGTATACTTTTATTTGTACAGAACGATTTCAATGGATATAATATTCTGTAAGTGAACTCAATATACCTCAAATTAAGACTTGTTTAAAATCTCTTATAAACACAAATTAGGTAGTATCATGTTGGCTTGAAATAAAAATTTAGCCTTTAGATGGATTTTGAAAGAATAAAAATTATTTCTACCCCCTAGTGCCTCCATCATGGACAACTGAGCCTAAGCAGGAAGTGAAGTTTCTGGACGGTATGATTTCCCAACTGCATTGTGCTGCAAGTGGCTTTCCAGAACCTCTTATAAAATGGAAAAAAATGCTAGGTATGCACTTTCAACATTTATGGATTTTTAAATGTTACCTTTCAACTTTATAATAATTTCCCAAATGCACTGTGCTGCAAGTGGCTTTCCAGAACCTCTTATAAAATGGATAAAAAAATGCTAGGTAAGTACTTTCAGCATTTATGGATTTTTAAATGTTACCTTTCAACTTTATAATAATTTCCCAAATGCACTGTGCTGCAAGTGGCTTTCCAGAACCTCTTATAAAATGGAAAAAAATGCTATGTAAGCACTTTCAGCATTTAATGATTTTTAAATGTTACCTTTCAACTTTATAATAATTTCCCAAATGCACTGTGCTGCAAGTGGCTTTCCAGAACCTCTTATAAAATGGATAAAAAATGCTAGGTAAGTACTTTCAGCATTTATGGATTTTTAAATGTTACCTTTCAACTTTATAATAATTTCCCAACTGCACTGTGCTGCAAGTGGCTTTCCAGAACTCTTATAAAATGGAAAAAAATGCTAGGTATGCACTTTCAACATTTATGGATTTTTAAATGTTACCTTTCAACTTTATAATAATTTCCCAACTGCACTGTGCTGCAAGTGGCTTTCCAGAACTCTTATAAAATGGAAAAAAATGCTATGTAAGCACTTTCAGCATTTATGGATTTTTAAATGTTACCTTTCAACTTTATAATAATTTCCCAAATGCACTGTGCTGCAAGTGGCTTTCCAGAACCTCTTATAAAATGGATAAAAAATTCTAGGTAAGCACTTTCAGCATTTATGGATTTTTAAATGTTACCTTTCAACTTTATAATAATTTCCCAAATGCACTGTGCTGCAAGTGGCTTTCCAGAACTCTTATAAAATGGAAAAAAAAAAAAATGCTAGGTAAGTACTTTCAGCATTTATGGATTTTTAAATGTTACCTTTCAACTTTATAATAATTTCCCAACTGCATTATGCTGCAAGTGGCTTTCCAGAACTCTTATAAAATGGAAAAAAAATGCTAGGTAAGCACTTTCAGCATTTATGGATTTTTAAATGTTACCTTTCAACTTTATAATAATTCCAGCCTTGGTATTTAGTTTAGATTGAAATTTGGATATATGAATTGGCATTTTATATTTAAGCATTATATTTCTAGACCAAAGAAAAATTTACTTCGTTCACAAATTAAAATTCTTGTACCATGATAGGATACAAGCGTCTTTTTACATCAGTTTTTATTTGAGAACGACTATGTCATGTTCAACTAAATTCCAGAGATTTTGTAATTTCACCGATTAGCTGAATTTTTCTTGAAAGTTAATTTTTCTCTGCTATCTAAAACATTAGAATTTTATTCAGTTTAGTATTTCTACTTGTGATAAATGCACAACAATCGCTTGGTTACTTGTGTAGATTTCCCCAGACATTTTGAGAACAAATAGAAGAAAAAACCTAAAAACAAAACAAAAAAATATTTCCAGAAGAATTACGTACTGCAAGTGCCTAAAAGAAACATCAAATTCACGAAAAATTGCTCAATTACTAAAAAAAAGTGTTGTATCATGTCACATGCTTTTCAGATAAAAATGTTTGCATAATTTTAGAATAAAAAAAAATATTTTGTTCGTTCTGTTGATCGTTGGTTAAGGGAATTCTCCCAGACTTGAAAACTGGAAATAACTACCGTGATATTGTCTATCGATGCAATAGAATGAATTTTTAAGGTATCTAAGGCAAATGAATTAAATACCCACCGTTTTACTAAATTATTTGATTGATCCTAGAGATTAATACAGCCAATGATACATAGACATGGTTTCCGCTGGTGGCAGATCTTTGGCAAACACTCATCGTTATTTTTTCTAAATATACTTTTAAGTTAGTATTCGCTCTTTTTATTTTTTTTAAGGGGGTTAAATGAAAAGTGACAACCTGGCATGGCTGTTCAAATGTAACCTGCTGATTGATTTTATCTCTTACCTTTCTAAGAGTCGGGTAATGACAAAACTCAATATGTTAGCCTACATGTTTACAACTGCCTTTGATTTTTAATTAATTCCTTGTTTAAAAATTTCTGAATTATTATTATTTGAATTTTCAAATATAGAATCTCAAGTCAAAATACAGGAAATATATTTGTCCGAATATTAATTGATGTTTTCCGAAATGTAACACTTAAGATATTTTAGTAATTGTTTAAGAGTTTTATTATACAATTATAACATAAGCAACGAGAGAAAAAATCACAGAATATCACTACATGGCTTTACAGATCGGCCGAAGTCCGCATTAAAAGAGCCATGCCCTTTATGACTACAGATTTGAGGCTACTATTGCAATACAAAGGCAAAAGCTGGCATTATAATCATTAAAAATAAACAGAAATCGGTTTGGAAACAGTTTTATCACACATTGTGCAAAGCTACTTTAAAACTTAAAATTAATGGATATCAGTTTACAAAATATACCAAACTTGAAACAGACATAAGCTATAAACGAAGATTTGAAATAAACAATGAGGCAAAAACTAATGAGTTTGGTGTTGCCCTTCCTCCCCTCAAAGAGAAGACGATTTAATTTGCCCTTTCATAAAGACAATACAAATTTTGAACTTTTGAAAATTTTGAAAATTCTAATTTTGAAAATTTGAATTTTGTGATTTTACAAAAAATCACAATGCATCGATGCACCGAAAAAACAACTGACGGATAAAAACTAGAACGGTTTAATTCAAAATTAAAATGAATATGAATTACCACGAATGAAAGCTACCTTCCTCTTTCCAACAATCCTTAATGCTTCAGTGTCATTTTAGCTTTAATGAGGAAAAAATTAAAATTTAAGTTCTTAATAGTACTGTTTCTTTAACCCCAAATAGGCTGCACCGGAATTTTATTTACAGCTTCAGTAATAGTGCTATGTCTTATACTCTATTCCCATAGAATACTCAAATGAATTCGAAGAAATACCAGCAATAGAGCCTTCTGGACTTCAAGTTACCTCGAATGGCACACTCACTTTCTCGCCGACAAGAAAAATTCATGCTGGCTCTTATCTATGTGAAGCTTCTAATGGCCTTGGTGCAGGGCTCAGCAAGATTGTGAAACTGGAAATTAATGGTAAGAAAACTGTCAAATAGTTTACTCTTCTTGAAAACTCTGCAACTGACATCGCTTACAACACAAATGGAATAGCGATATTGCCATGTCATATGAAGCAATCGATCAATCAATTTATCCAACCAATAATTTTATAACAAAAAACTTCAACATTTACTCCCCCGTAAGGCTCTATTGCCAGTAAAAAAACAGGGGAGAAATAAAAATAAACAAACAGTACAAAAAAAATCAATATAATGGATTTCAACCATTCAAAGACTCAACACATAAACACACACACAAAAACTACAATAATTAAAAGGCCCAAACTTTAATAGATCCTTAGAACCCCCCCCCAAAAAAAAAGACTATCCAATAAATTAAAGAAAATTCGATATATATATATATATATATATATATATATATATATATATATATATATATGTATATATATATATATATATATATATATATATATATATATATATATATATATATATATATATATATATATATATATATGTATATATATATATATATATATATATATATATATATATATATATATATATATATATATATGAAACCAAACAACAAGAAATAATAAACAAACTCAACACCCCTCACAACAAACATTTCTAACCCAGGCATATCGAATATATTAAAGAAAATTCCAAATAAATATATTTGAAACCAAGCAACAAAAAATATTAAGAAAACTTAACTCCCCTTGCAACGAACATTTTTAACCCAAAAAAGGCCACCTGTCCCCCTCCCCCATCAAATTTTTTTTTTATAAAAACATGAACATCAAGACATTAAAAATTTCTTTAAATTGCTTTGAAAATGTCTGACGGATTAGCAGCAACAAGGTTTGCTGCTAAATTGCATTTTCGCCAGCTGTTCATGTAAATTTTCAAAGAATTCTCGAATAGAGCTGGAGGGAGACCTGAACATAATGACCAAATATGCATCAAAAGTATTTTATCTGGCTTGTAGAACTAATGTTTTACACACCAGTTCATTATATTTGCTCAAATCATTACGGATTTCCACGTACAGATCTTCACGTACATAGAATGCAAGATCCCCGTGCTGACGTAGAACTCGTTTCCGTGTAAACAAAATATACCCACATCCATATCTTGGGCTTTAATTCAGCCATTTCCTTATTTGAATCTGTTACAGGTTCTACTACTGTAACAGATTTATAATCTGTTACAAATAACGGGTCAAAGAATGCATTGGACCTGTATAACTCGGAACTCGGGCTATGTATTTAAGGCTAGGATTTGAGAAAGAATGATCAAAACATAATTGGAACTGTATAACTTGGGCTACATATCTAAAGCCGGATTTTGAGGAAGAATGATCAAGACATAAAAGTGTTTGCGGTCAAAAATAATCACGCCGGTGGCGTGCCTCAGATATCTCACCGGCGGTGGTGCTAAGACATTTTTGGTGGTGCGCTACCACTGGTATTTTTGCCCCACCGGTGTTCCCTTATTAATGCGGCGTCTAGTCTTGTATCGATATTCTTCTTTTAGTTTTATTTCTTTTACACATATAGAGCAATGGTGCCTCAATTACATTTAGAAAATGAATAGTTTAATTTTTTTTAGAAATACTTTTTATTCTTTTACGTGAAGTTTTGCAAAAACGGAGCTAATCGGCTCTTTTATGCATTTAAAGATGTTGGGAATGAAGAAATATCATTGGAACTTTAGTGCATGGAACTATAATAATATTAGAAAATATAGTCGCAATGAATTCTAGAACTTTTGCTACTCTTCTTATTTTTCAATGTTACAATAGGAAAAGACAAATTACATTAAAAATATATTGCTTTCAGTTTAGCACGAATAACAATCGCGCTGTGATTGGAGTGCAAGAAGAAAATTTCCCACTTCATATGTTTAAGTCATTTCTGTTTGTTTTCCGTTTGTTATCCGTTTCTTTTAACTGTTTTATATTTCTTACGCTGTTTTAGCTCTTATAATATATGCTTTAGAAAATTTATAATTGGAGTACTGGTACAAGAAAGACAACTTCCTCGTTCAATTATATAGTAACTTTTGTTCGTTTTGAGTTTGAGTTGAATATTAGCTTAATTTTTTGTAACTTACAAGTTCATTATTGATTTCAATTTTGTCAAGTTGTTCCTTTTAACCTTTAGTTGATTATTAATTATAATTTTTTTTCTTACTCTGCTCAAGACATATTTTTGTTTTTTACTTGTGTTAAGGAGAACTTGTTTTTATTTATTTAATTCTAATGAAATGGTCCTTGTAATTCAGCAGACATTCTTAAGGAAATGGGACAAACAAATAAACTTTAGTGTAAAGAGCAAGGCATTGAGCAGGGGGCTACCTTTCACATACGGAATAATTCCTGTTCGTTTTGAGTTTTAATGTTGCTCCTTACTTTTAGTTAAAAAAAAATTATTTAATTTCTGATCGTTTTTCAAATAATGCTGGTAAATATGCCTCACCCGTACCTGAAATATTCTCCCACCCCATGTGAAACTTTTCCGTGGGAATTTCATCCAACTTAAAGTGTATCTCTCCCGTCAAATTCTCTCCAGACAGTTCCTTGTTTGCTCAACCCCCACCCATAAAATTTCTTGCGGACGGCTCAGCCTGGAAAATTCTCCTAAGATACTTTTATTTGAAAAAGACTTTATTTTCTAATTGGCTTCTCGATCATTCCAGAATGGAAACTTTCCCCTGGAAAACTCAGCTCTCCAAGTTTCCCTCCCCAAAGAAGATTCTTCCTATGGAAATTCATCCCCCACATGAATCACCTCCCCCCGAAAAAATGTCCGTATTCTTTGCTAATAAAAATACTATGCGGAAACAATGGGCGTTCCCGTAGCTTACAGGACTCTCCCCGTGGACTTTGGAGGGCCATGTTACTCCTAAATACATAGTTATTTCATTGTTAAACTATGCTGAGGGCACTAGAAACTTTTATTTCTGTTCGAATGAACTCCCTCCCGATCTTCTAGGATTCTTATTTTGATACGACTACCTTTGGAGGAAAAAAAACAAATAAAAACGCATTTGTGATCTATTTTCTGGCATAAATAGCGAAATTCCGCATTTTTGTATAAAGGAGCTAGACACTTCTATAGCAGGGTTCTCTAGCCCGATCAATTTGATGGTTTGATTAAGATTCATTAATCATTAATCAGATTCATTAATCAGATGGTGGTTTCATTAAGATTTCTAGAATCTTAGAGGGTGTTTCCCCCTACTTTAAAAATCAGGCAAATTTTCTCAGGCGCGTAACTTTTGATGGGTAACACTAAACACGATGAATCTTATGTATTTGGTATATAAATATATATTTCACCTTACTTTCGGTTTAATGGAGCTCTTTACTGTTCTTTGAAAAACCTATTTTGTGGAAAAAGATTTTTACGTTAATCAAACAGTTCGTGGTAACGAACTGTAGTAAGGAGCGACCCGGATCAATAGTAACCAAAACTCTAAAAAATGGAATTTTGATACCAATAGCTACATCAAAAGAATCGTATTTTAATGCTGATTTTAAATATATAAGTTCCATATTGTTTAGTCTTACCCATCAAAAGATACGACCCTGAGAAAATTGTCCTTATTTTAGAAAATAGGGGGAAACACCCCGTAAAAGTCATAGAATCTTAACGAAAATCACACCATCAGATTCAGCGTATCGGTCAACCCTAATGTAGAAGTTTCAAGCTCCTATCTACAAAAATGTGGAATTTGTATTTTTTGCCAGAAGGCAGATCCAAATGCGTGTTCGTTTGTTTGTTTGTCTTTTTGTTTTGTTTTTTTCCAGGGGTAATCGTATCAACCCAGTGATCCTAGAATGTTGCGAGAGGGCTCATTCTAACGGAAATGAAAAGTTCTAGTGCACTTTTTAAGTGACCAAAACATTGGAGGGCACCTAGGCCCCCTCCCACGCTAATTATTTTCCGAAAGTCAACGGATCAAATTCTGAGATAGCCATTTTATTCAGCGTAGTCAAAAATAGTCGAATATGTCTTTGGGACGACTTACTCCCCCACAGTCCCTGTGGGAGGGGCTACAAGTTACAAACTTTGACCAGTGCTTACATATAGTAATGGTTATTGGGAAGTGTACAGACGTTTTCAGGGGTTGTTTTAGTTGGGGGAGGGGTTGAGAGGAGGGAGAGCTTTTGGTGGAGCTTTCCATCGAGGAATTTGTCATGGGGGAAGAAAATTTCAATGAAGGGAGCGCAGGATTTTCTAGAATTATTTAAAAAAAAAACAATGAAAAAATAAATATGAAAAAATTCTTTCAACTGGAAGTAAGGAGCAGTATTAAAACTTAAAACGAACATAAATTATTATGCATATGAGGGGCACACCTCTCCTAATAGCTCGCTCTTTACGCTAAAGTATTTTTAGTAATTTCAACTATTCTTTCTGCGGCTTTTGTGATTCATCAGTCATTCTTATTGAATTGGGACAAAATTTAAGCTTTATTTTAAAGAGCGAGTTACTGACGATGGGGTGAACCCCTCATATATATATAATAAAAACATGAGAATACAAAAGTTCGTTACGTAAGCTAATGTATAAGTTACGTATATCTTTTGCTAATAAAAACATCCGTAAAAAATTAAAAGTTCTAGTTGCCTTTTTAAGTAACCAAAAAATCAGAGGGCAACTAGTCTTCCTCCCCCGCTCCTTTTTTTCTCAAAATCATTCGACCAAAACTATGAGAAAGCCATTTAGCCAAACAAAAAATATGCAAATTTCGTTTTAATTATTCCTCTGCGGAGAGCCAAAATCAAAACATGCATTGATTCAAAAACGTTCAGAAATTAAATTAAAAAAAAAAAAAGTTTTTTTTAACTGACAGTAAGGAGCGACATTAAAACTTAAAACGAACAGAAATTACTTCGTATATGAAAGGGGCTGCTTCCTCATCAACGCCCCGCTCTTTACGCAAAAGTTTTTTACTGTTTTAAAAAGAAGAGTTGAGAGAAAGAGTCAAGCTTTAGCGCAAAGAGCGGAGCGTTTATGAGGAAGCAGCCCCTTTCATATACGAAGTAATTTCTGTTCGTTTTAAGTTTTAATGTCACTCCTTACTTTCAGTTCAAAAAACTTGTGTTTTTTATTTAATTTTGTAAAGGACTGAAATTATTGAATGGAAGGTATTATCCTACCTGCGTCCCTGCTTATTTGGGTGGATTATAAAAAGAAATTAATTTATTCCTTTCGGTACTGTATCTAATTAGAAGAAAGTGAATAGTACTAATAACTATAATTAGAGAAATATAAAGAAGTATATTTTTTGTTAATGTAACTGAACCATCGTGTAGCTGAACCCCGAATAGCTGAACTCCTGTAACTGAACAACCGTACTATTGAAACTCTTTACAACTGCATCTCCGTGTAATTGTACCCCCGTGCGTGCAACTGAACCCTTTTTTAACTGTACCCTCGTGTAACTGGACTCATTTAACTGAACCATCGTGAAACTGAAACCCTGGTACAGCTCAGCCCCATTTAACTGAACCCCCGTGCACCTGAACCTTATGCAACTGAATCTCATGTAACTGAACCTCCGTGCAAATGACTCCTGGTGTATCTGAAACCTCGTGTATTTGAGCCCTTGTACTCGGTTTTTCAGTATTCTACAAATATGAGGCAATATCATGGAAAAAAACACAAGTTAGAATCTTTAAATATTCAACCTTGCTGAAATAATTTGTTTATTAAAGTTATGATACAAATGCCTTTCAAGATCATTCACAAGAACGTCGGCAATGAAGGGAGGGAATTAATGCCAGGTTTTTCTTCTCACTCAATTGGACTATCTGTCTTGGCTTTTTCTACAATTAGCCATGGCTTCATGCCCACAACTATTCCATTTGTTGTCAAAAAAAAATCGGATTTCGCAAAACATTAAAGCCAGATTTTTTCTCTTTTTTTCAGATGAACCTTTTAGACCTTTCGTGCCTGCTGTATAATTAAATAAAAAAAACTAGTTTTTTTAACTGAAAGTAAGGAGCGACATTAAAACTTAAAACGAACAGAAATTACTCCGTATATGAAATGGGTTGTCCCCTCCGCAGTCCCTCGCTCTTTACGCTAAAGCTTTTAATTATTTTAAAAAGTAGAATTGTGGCAAAGCGTCAAACTTTAGCGTAAAGAGCGAGGGACTGCGGAGGGGACAACCCAATTCATATACGGAGTAATTTCTGTTCGTTTTAAGTTTTAATGTCGCACCTTACTTTCAGTTAAGAAAACTAGTTTTTTTTATTTAATTTCTGAACGTTTTTGAATTAATGCATGTTTGATTTTGGCTCTCCGCACATAAATTATTGAAATGAAATTAGTATATTAATTTTTTTTGGCTAAATGGCTTTCTCTTAGTTTTAATCAGACGATTTTGAGAAATAAGGGGTGGAGAATGAGACCTAGCTGCCCTCCAATTTTCCGGTTACTTAAAAATGCTACTAGAACTTTTAATTTTCAACGAACGTTTTTATTAGTAAAAAATATACGTAACTTAAGAATTAACTTACGTAACAAACTTTTATATGCTTATATTTTTATTATGTGCACGAGGGGGTTTGTAACCTCGTTAATACCTCGCTCTTTACACTAAATCGTAAGTTTTGTCCCAATTCTTTAAGAATGACCCCTGAATCAAAAAGGCCGTAGAATAAATAGTTGAAATTACTATAAATATTTTAGCATAAAGAGGGAGGTATTAATCTCCTCCTAAATACCTCGCTCTTTATGATAAAGTATTGTTAGAACCCCTCATATGCGTAATAATCTCTTTTCGTTTTAAATTTCAATGCTATTCCTTACTTTCATTTGAAAAAACGTTTTCATGTTTATTTTTTCATTGTTTTTTTTTTTTATAGTAATGCTAGAAAATCCTGCGCCCTTTTCATTGAATTTTTCTTCCCCCATGACATATTCCTCAAAGGAAAGATCTTCCCACAAAGCCCTCTCCCATCAACCCCACCCCCAAACCAAAAAATCCCCATGAAAACGTCTGTACACTTCCCAATAACCATTGCTATATGTAAACACTGGTCAAAGTTTGTAACTTGCAGCCCCTCCCCCAGGGATTGTGGGGGAGTAAGTCATTCCCAAAGACATAGTTATCATGTTTTTCGACTATGCGGAACAAAATGGCTATCTTAAAATTTTAATCTGTTGACTTTTGGAGAAAAATCAGCGTGGGAGGGGGCCTATTTGCCCTCCAATTTTTTTATCACTTAAAAAGGGCACTAGAACTTTTCATTTTCGTAAGAATGAGCCCTCTTGCGACACTCTAAGACCACCTGGTCGATACTATGACCCCTGGGGGAAAAAACAACAAACAAACAAATAAACACGGACCCGTGATTTGTCTTCTGGCAAAAAATACGAAATTCCACATTTTTAGATAGGAGCTTGAAATTTTTGCTATAGAGTTCTCTGATATGCCGAATGCGATAGTGTGATTTTCGTTAAGATTCTATGACTTTTAGGGGATGTTTCCCCCTTTTTTCCAAAATAGGTCAAATTTTCTCAGGCTCGTAACTTTTGAGACTAAATTAATTGAAACTTATATATTTAGACTCAGCGTGAAAATTCGATTCTTTTGATGTATCTTTTAGCATCAGAATTACGTTTTTTAGAGTTCCGTTTACTATTGAGCCGGGTCGCCCCTTACTACAGTTCTTTACCACGAACTGTTTGAAAAGAAAATAATTCGGTATTTCGGGGCTTCTGACATTATTACTCCTTTGCGGAAGTTAGGCTCAAAATTTAAAAAGGATTATATTTTTTCTCTGGGCCCCTTCCACCTCTTAGTTCGTTTATTTTCCTGTTAGTTTTCACCTGTTTTCGCTTTATAGTTGTGTTATCTCTTAGCAGTTCTTTCGTTAGTTGAGTTATGGTTGTGGTATATATGTTTTATCGCTCGTGTAGTTGTGTTATTTTCAAATTATACTCCATAATAGAGAGGCTCCGAACACCCAGCATTGTATATTAAGCTCTGAATTTGACGTTTTTTTCTAACGTGACCAGGTTCGTCCTGCGCCCTTTTCATTGAATTTTTTCCCCCATTGCATATTTCTCCAAGGAAAGATCCTCCCACATAGCCCCCTCCCTCAACCCTACCCCCAAAACCAAAATAATCCCCCTGAAAACGTCAGTACACTTCCCAATAACCATTATTATATGTAAACACTGGTTGAAGTTTGTAACTTGCAGCCCCTGCCCCAGGGACTGTGGGGGAGTAAGTCATCTCCAAATACATAATTATTATGATTTTTGACTATGCTGAACAAAATGGCTATCTCAAAATTTTGATCCGTTGACTTTGGGAAAAAAATGAGCGTGGGAGGGGGCCTAGATGCCCTCCAATTTTTTTGGTCACTTAAAAAGGGCACTAGAACTTTTCATTTCCGTTAGAATGAGCCCTCTTGCGACATTCTAGGACCACTTGGTCGATACGATGACCCCTGGGAAAAAAAAACAAAAAAAAAAACAAACAAACAAACAAATAAACACGCACCCGTGATTTGTCTTCTGGCAAAAAATGCAAAATTCCACATTTTTGTAGATAGGAGCTTGAAACTTCTACAATAGGGTTCTCTTATACGCTGAATCTGACGGTGTCATTTTCGTTAAGATCCTACGACTTTTAGGGGGTGTTTCTTCCTATTTTCCTAAATAAGGCAAATTTTCTCAGGCTCGTAACTTTTGATGGCCTAGACTAAACTTGATGAAACTTGTATATTTAAAATCAGCATTAAAATGCGATTCTTTTGATGTAGCTATTGATATCAAAATTCAACTTTTTAGAGTTTTGGTTACTATTGAGCCGGATCGCTCCTTACTACAGTTCGTCACCACGAACTGTTTGATAAAGGAAATCTTTGAACTTTGAAAACTTAGATAACAAAATTTGGTCAGATGTCTTTAGAGGAGTTGCAGCTCAAAAGAACATGAGAGGGGGACTGGTTGCACTCTAAATTTTGTTCTCAAAATTCCCAAGAAACTTCTTTCATAATTTACTTAATATCCTCGCCTGCTCTTGACGTATTTCAGATACGTCTTCGTGTAAAGCTGGATGCACAATTTGTCTTTTGATTTAGTTAAAGAAATCTCTAAATATTTCCCCAACGGTGTGACGAGTGATACCATCAGTCGTTCTTTAGACATTCTCCTCGAGATTTCTTTAAAGTCTGACCTTAATACTCCAAGCCTTTGCGGATACCCAGTATCAAACTTGCCCTCTTTTCTTGATAAAAAATTTTATATGTTAAAAATATACAAAATGCATCACTTATAGCCATTGCATTAGGGGCTGGGTTATATTGATAATAGGAAACTTAGGCTGATGGGGGTCTTGTCAATCACAAATACTTTGTTTTTCAACCTTCCGATTAAATGGTCGAATTATACCGCTCCAAAATTTATGCAATCACCTCTTCCATATGAAATTCGTCTAAATTAGTTTAGGAAATAGGCCGGAAATAAGTTTACTTTTGTACCATTGGTAAATTCTAATAACCGAAACTTGAACATACCTGATTTTTCCACCAATGGAGAGTCTTATGGCAGTCATTTGGGGAGGTCTAAAACAAAGTGATAATAGGGAAATCATGCTTCCCCCACGCCCCTTTTCTATGATCTCCCCCATAAGACGTCTGATTGAAATTTCAAGATAACCCTTTTGTTCAACATAACTAACAATTCAATAACTATGCCTCTGGGAATGTCTAGACCCCAGACGACCCTTTGGTAAGGGCTGTAGTTTTTACAATTTGCCGATTGTTTAAATATGTGATTAGTAATTTGGAAAGAGAAGAGTATAAGTTTGATTTTTGGCTTCAAAAACCGGTTTGGGTATTAAGGTGAAGCTCTTAAGGAATCGTAAGGGGAGTATCAAGCTAAACCAAAAGACACTATGTTCTTGTAGCCTGTAAAAAGGACATACTAGCAATATCCCGGAATTGTCTAGGATATTAAGTCGAAACTTACAGAATACGATGAGTAGAATGTTCAACCGACCGAGAGGGAAAATGCGCATGTTACTACCACTTCTGTTACTACTACTAATACTGCTGCTACTGCATCTACTATCATGACTACTACTGCTACCACTAAATTTAGGTGTATTACATATATGTAGATTAGCCAAAAGGCACTATGGACACACTTCTCATGTTACTAGTTACTACAGCTACTACTACTACTGCAACGAAGACCGACATTTTCTGTGGACCTTTTCTACCTTTGAAAGGGACAATTATAGATTGACTATTTTCTCTCAATTTATTGGTATACCATACAAGATGTTACTATTTTGCCGTCTAGTTGGATATTTTATATCTTTGGCAATTTCATCCATGGCCTCTTCTTCAAACCTCGTTAATTCATATTTTAATGCTTTCTCCACTTTCTTTATATTTCTTTCTTTTTCGTTTGATCTATTACTTACATAATTCTTGCATATGCCCTTTCTCCTTTCTATTAAACATAAAGTATTTTCGCTAATATTCCTAGCTGTGTTTATAATTCTCTTCCCTAAGAAACCATCGGTGACTTCACAAACTTTTTTTCCGAAAATTTTGTGACTTTAAAAATAAAACAATTACGACAAAGTTGAACATTGTAAAGATTCTAACTTGTTTTTTACTCCTTGATATTGTCTCATACTTATAGAATACTGAAAAATTGAGTATGAATGTTCAATTACACGGGGTTCAGTTAATTGGGGTCGAGTTGCATGGGGGCTCATTTGCACAGGTGTTCAGTTAAATGGGGTTCAATTGCACGAAGGTTCAGTGACAATAGGGTTCAGTTGCACGAGAATTCAGTTGCATATGGGTTCAGTTGTACGAAGATTCAGTTACAAGGGTTCAGTTTCTTGGGGTTCAGTTACACGGGGGCTCAATTACAATGGAACCCCAAAAATGTTTGCCTGTGCTTCTTCAATCGGGTCAGTTTTTTTCAAACTAGTGTCATCCCTTCTCATGGTTGCAGCGTTAGCTGAAGAGGGTTTGAACATCATACCTTACTGTTTCTACACACTGACTCTGCTTGTTAGATGATTTTGCTGTAAAAATACTGATGTCTATTTAGGGCAAACCTAATCCAAGTTGTTAACCGTCAGTTTTTTGTTATTTTTTACCGTTTCCACTGTATTTTTTACCGTCTAGAAATTTGAACATCTGTGTATTTCTGTAATGTTGTTTACTTTTTGATAATTCTTTAAGAAATAAAATATATTTTAACTAAATTAGCACCAGCAACAGTGACCGTGTCATCCGAAGTTGTTCAAGTTCCGCTTGGAAGGTCAGCAACCCTCACTTGCTCAGTCTCAGGAGATTCACCTTTAGAAATAAACTGGAAAACGGAGAACTTTATAATTCATTATACTGGACAAAGGTAACACTTGCTATTTAGATTCCGCAGCTTTGTAATAGGTTTTAATTGAACTCAAATGGAAAATATTATCTTTTACAAAGAGGAATCTAAGAGAAAATTTATTTGAACGGACCCTCCTTTGACCAGTTAACATCGTCACATGTTTTGATCGGATTATTACACAGCAAGCTATGACTACAGATATGTCAATTTTATTGTTGCATTGCAAATTGACTGAGATCAAAAGCTTTTTTCATTCAATAAAATCCTGAAATGCTATTCTCATTATTGATTATATTCTTATATTGATTAACGATCTGGCTCGGCTGGCAGACTTTCTTACGATTTTACTGCATTGACTAATAAATTGATTCGCTTGTATTTAACGACTGCTAGTGAAACCCCTCTAATTAATCAACAACAAAAAATTCAGAACCGTGTTCAAGAAAAATATATAATGCAATTTATATTTGTAACATACAGTATACGACTTATTTCGTCATCTTGTACGATGACGTACAAGATGACGAAAAAATTGTCTCTCCAAAAATTGTCGCCTATGGACATTTTTTCTGGCCAAAACAATACCTGTGTACCAGTTTTCGAGTTTTTATAATATATATATATATATATATATATATATATATATATATATGTATATATATATATATATATATATATATATATATATATATATATATATATATATCTATAGCCCCCATTGAACCAACTGATGGAAATACTAGTGACTCAGATGAATTTTACTTACAGTTACAGGAGCAAATAGACAGGGTACCAGGTAGAAATATGGTGTTTTTGCTAGGAGATTTTAATGCCCAGGTTGGTAGAAATAGGGATAGATGGTATCCTAGCCTAGGTAATTTTGGTGTAGGAAAAGAAAACAGTAATGGCTATAGGCTTTTGCAATTTTGTAGGTATAACAACCTAGTTATAACCAATACGGTGTTTGGTCACAAAATGGCCCATAAGTTGACATGGTATTCACGTGATGGTAAGACAGCAAACCTTATTGATTATGTTATTGTAAACAGAAGACTAGCAGGATCAATACAAGATACTAGGGTGTATAGGAGTGCCGTTATTGATGTTAAAAGTAAAGATCACCATCTAGTAGTGTCTAAGGTTAATTTAAAGCTGAAATTTCGGAAGAGTAACTCCCTCCCGGAAAGTTATGATGTTGGTAGACTTCAGGATGAAAATTTGAGAAAAAAATTCCAGGAACAGTTGAGTACTAAACTTGAGGGTTTAAAATTTGACAATGCGGAAGATGGATGGAATAATTTCAGAAAAACAATTTGTGAAGTTGCTGATGGTGTCCTAGGGAAGAGTGCTAAGACAGCAACTAGGAATATTAGTGAAAAAGCTTTAGGTTTAATAGAGAGTAGAAGGGGTTTGTATAAGAATTATCTGAGCGATAGGTCGTATGAAAACAAAAGGAATGTAAAGAAAGTGGAGAAAGCATTAAAATATGAACTAAGGAGATGTGAAATGGAGGCGATGGATAAAATTGCTGAGGATCTGGAAGATGCGGCTAGACGGCATAATAGTAAAATATTATACTGGCATGTTAATAAATTGAAAGGGAGTAGCCGATCCGGACTAGTCCCAGTTAAAGATAGAAATGGGGTCACAATTAGTGATAAGGAAAAAGTTAAAGAAAGATGGGTGGAACATTTTGAAAATGTGCTAAACCGAGATACAGTTGCAGGAAAAGATATAGATGAAAATGAAAAAGTTTGTGATACCTTGGATGTGAAGGAAGATTTGTTTAGTGAGGAAGAATTAGCGACAGTACTAGAAGGATTAAAAAATAATAAGGCCCCAGGTGCTGATAGTATGATTAATGAGTTCCTTAAATATGGTGGCTCTGAGGTTAGGAATAAGCTACTGAAGATTATGAACATGATTTTTGAAAAAGGGGAAGTACCCAATGATTTTAGGAAAACCTTAATTAAACCACTGTATAAGAAAGGTGACAAGAGTGAATGTCGGAATTATCGAGGCATTAGTCTGGACTCTGTAGGTAGCATATTACTGAGTAATATGATACTTTTTAGACTGAGACATGCGGTAGACAAAGTTTTAAGGGAAGAACAATACGGTTTTAGAAAAGGTAGAGGATGTGTCGACCATGTTTTCACTCTTAGGTTAATAATTGAGAAGTCCCTTCGTTGTCAAACACCTTTGGTCCTTAGTTTTATCGATTATGAGCAAGCTTTCGATTCTGTTGATAGAACAGCGTTAACAAAGGTCTTATCGTTATATGGTATACCAGAAAAATACATTAAAGTGATTTGCGCTATGTACGAGAATAATACTGCTGCGGTTAAGGTAGGAAATGAGGTTAGCAACTGGTTTTGTATTAAATCAGGAGTTAAGCAGGGTTGTGTTCTATCCCCCTTTATATGGATCATTTTGATGGACTTCGTCTTAAGGAGCACAGGAAAGGCAATTGGAGACCATGGAATCAAATGGGGAGGAAGAACGCTCCTGGACTTAGATTATGCTGATGATTTAAGCATATTAGATGAAAGTGTGATTAAAATGAATGAATTTTTAGAGGTTTTACGAGTTCAGGGTGCTAAAATAGGCTTGAAAATTAATGTTAAGAAGACTAAGTCACTAAGGTTAGGAATAAGTGAAGATGAACAGGTGACCTTAGGTAACGAAAAGATTGATCAGGTTGGGAGCTTCAGTTACCTTGGTAGTATTATTAGTAAAGATGGTGGGAGCAGTGAAGATGTTAAAAGTAGAATAGCTAAAGCTCAGGGTGTTTTTTCACAGTTAAAAAAAGTTTGGAAGAATAGAAAGATAAGCCTACAAACCAAGATTAGAATATTGGAAGCTACAGTGATGACAGTAGTCAAATATGGCTCTGAAGCATGGACACTCCGAAAAGCAGATGAAAATTTACTAGATGTTTTCCAGAGAAATTGCCTACGGATTGTTCTGGGTACCCGGCTGACTGACCGTATTTCAAACAGTAGGTTGTACGAAAAGTGTGGTTCAATCCCGCTTTCTGGGGCTATAATGAAAGAAAGGTTGAGATGGCTAGGCCACGTTCTACGGATGAAGGATGACAGATTACCGAAGATTGTCCTTTTTGGCCAACCGTCTGGGGCTACACGGAAAGCAGGTCGTCCTTGTCTGGGTTGGGAGGATGTCATAAATAAGGATTTAAAGGAAATGGGAACTTCCTGGGAGGGTGTAAAGAGGGAGGCTTTAAATAGATTAGGTTGGAGGAGGAGCGTGCGTAGCTGTGTTGGCCTCAGGCGGCTTGGTGCTGCAGTGAGTTATTAGTAGTAGTAGTAGTAGTATATAAAAATAAGTTGTCTGTGTGTGGATCTGTGGATGGATCAGGTGACGTCATGTTTGTCCGCATATGACGTCTCAATTATTTCACACTAATACAAAAGAAGAAAAAAACTAAAAAAGGTAAAAACTACAAAAAAAAACTAAAAAGAAAAAAAAACTAAAAAAGCTAAAAAACTAAAAAAAACTAAAAAAAGGTAAAAATCTAATAACTAAAAAAAAACTGAAAAAAATAAAAAAAGGCAAAAACTACAAAAAAAATAAAAACTAATAAAAAAACTAAAAAAGCTAAAAAACTAAAAAAACTAAAAAAAAACTAAAAAAAGGTAAAAAACTAAAAAAAACTAAAAACTAAAAGAGAAAAAAACTAAAAAAAGGGAAAAAACTGAAAAATAAAAGAGAAAAAGAAAACTAAAAAAATATGAATAAATATATATAAAAATAAGTTGTTTGTGGGTTATGTCTGTCTGTCTGTCTTTCGAGTGACGTCGTGTTTGTCCGCATATGACGTCTGAATTATTTCACACTAATACAAAAGAAGAAAAAAAACTAAAAAAGGTAAAAACTACAAAAAAAACTAAAAAGAAAAAAAAAACTAAAAGAGCTAAAAAACTAAAAAAAACTAAAAAAAGGTAAAAAACTAAAAACTAAAAAAAACTGAAAAAACTAAAAAAAGGCAAAAACTAAAAAAAAACTAAAAACTAACAAAAAAACTAAAAAAGCTAAAAAACTAAAAAAACTAAAAAAACTAAAAAAAGGTAAAAAACAAAAAAAAAACTAAAAACTAAAAAAGAAAAAACTAAAAAAAAGGAAAAAACTGAAAAATAAGAGAAAAAGAAAACTAAAAAATATTAATAAATATAAAAAATATAAATATAAATATAATATAAATTAGCAATCAACAAAGCACCGAGACACAAATGACGACCGGGACACAGGGAGTATAAATGACGACCAGGACATAAGTAAAAAAAAAACTAAAAAAACTAAAAAAATGGTAAAAACTACAAAAAAACTAAAAACTAATAAAAAAACTAAAAAATCTAAAAATCTAAATAAACTAAAAAAGAAAAAAAAGAAAAAAGGAAAAAAATAAAGGAGAAAAACAAAACTAAAAAACGAATGTATATACAGACCGGGACACCGGGATACAAATGACGACCGGGACACAGGGAATATAAATGACGACCGGGACACAGGGACACAACTACAATGGGGACGCCGGGGGGCACAGGGGGATATAAATGACGACCGGGACACCGGGACACAAGGAATATAAATGACGCCCGGGACACTCAAAGAGAAATCACAGACTGGAACACCGGGACACAAATGACGACCGGGACACAGGGAATATAAATGACGACCGGGACACAGGGACATAACTACAAAGGGGACGCCGGGGTGCACAGGGGGATATATAAATGACGATGGCGACTCAGGGAATGGTCGATTAGCAATCACCATCAACAAAGCTCAAGGGCAATCATTAGAATCATGAGGTATAGATCTGAATACGGATTGTTTTCCCATGGACCATTATATGTTGCATGTTCAAGAGTCGGTAAACCTGACAATCAATTTATATGCACAGACAATGGGACAGCAAAGAATGTTGTATATTCGCAAGTTTTACGTAGTTAAAAACATATATATATATATATATATATATATATATATATATATATATATATATATATATATATATATATATATATATATATATATATATATATATCTATATTCACAGGTGGGACATAGGGACACAACTACAATGGCGCGTAACTAATATGGCGCGTAACGACTTACGCGCGCGGGGGGGCTTGGGGGGGCGCGAAGCGCCCCCACCAACTAGGTGTTGGGGTGGCGCGAAGCGCCACCCCAACAGCTAGTATATATATATATATATATATATATATATATATATATATATATATATATATATATATATATATATATATATATATATATATATATATATATATATATATATATATCTATATTCACAGGTGGGACATAGGGACACAACTACAATGGCGCGTAACTAATATGGCGCGTAACGACTTACGCGTGCGGGGGAGCTTGGGGGGGGGGCGAAGCGCCCCCACCAACTAGGTGTTGGGGTGGCGCTTCAATGATACCTAATGATAAGCTCTACTGCTTGCAAAGTCAAATGTATCTTAAAATACTTTTCGGATTCCTCTGTGATTCTTACAGAAAAAAAAAAAACAACAGCGAAGAAACATAACCAAATAAATGGGTTAGATCCTTGGGATAATGTGCTTACTTTTATATATTTTTTATACATTTAAGAATGCATTGCTCACGTACATATATTTAATGTTCAACTGGTTGAAAGACCAATACTTTTTTCGATACATTTAAGAATATCTTAGTTATATGCATTTAATTTTCAACTGGCTGCAAAGTCCACATAATAATTTGAATTTCTTTCTTGGATTACTGAGCAAAGTGTTGCTCCCACAACACTCGTTTTAGTGAAGCCGACAAAGTTTTGTCGGCTCACTCAATTTGCACTTTGCACCTCACTTTGCACCTCACTCCGTCTAAACTACGAAAACTTAGGTTTGGTTTTAACGTTGCACTATACTTTCGAACATAACATCATTTTTTAGTTGAATCTTTTTACTTTTATTTTGTTTATAAAAAGAATACTATAGAAAGAACAAGGATTTGCTTAAACACAAAAGCAAAAATGCAAACGCACTAAAACAGGAACTGCCATCTCCTGACCGTCTCTTCTGAATATTAAATAAAAAATAACAAGTTTTTTCAACTGAAAGTAAGGAGCGACATTAAAACTTAAAACGAACAGAAATTACTTCGCATATGAAAGGGGCTGCTTCCTCATCAACGCCCCGCTCTTTACGCTAAAGTTTGAATCTTTCTCTCAACTCTTCTTTTTAAAACAGTAAAAACTTTAGCGCAAAGAGCGGGGTGTTGATGAGGAAGCAGCCCCTTTCATATACGAAGTAATTTCTGTTCGTTTTAAGTTTTAATGTCGCTCCTTACTTTCAGTTGAAAAAACTTGTTATTTTTATTTAATTTCTGAGCGTTTTTGAATCAATGCATGTTTTGATTTTGGCTCTCCGTCGAGAAATAATTAAAACGAAATTTGCATTTTTTTTATTTTTTTTTTTTTGCTAAATGGCTTTCTCATAATTTTGATCGAATGATTTTGAGAAAAAAAAGAGCGGGGAGGAAGCCTAGTTGCCCTCCAATTTTTTGGTTAATAAAAAAGGCAACAAGAACATTTAATTTTTGACGAATCTTTGTATTAGTAAAAGAAATACGTAACTTATAAACTAGCTTACGTAAAGAATTTTTTATTCTCATGTTTTTATTACACACATGAGAGGGTTCGCCCCCTCGTCAGTACCTCTCTCTTTACACTAAATCTTAAATTTTCGCCCAATTCATTAAGAATGACCCCTGAATCACAAAAGCCGTAGAATAAATAGTTGACATTACTAAAAATACTTTAGTGTAAAGAGCGAGGTATTAGGAGGAGGTGAGTCCCTCATTTTGGTAATAATTTCTGTTCTTTTTCAGTTTTAATGCTGCTCCTTACTTCCAGCTGAAAAAACTTTTTCACTATTATTTTTTCATTTTTTTTTTTAAATAATGCTAGTAAATCCTGCGCTCCCTTCATGGAAATTTTCTTCCCCCATGACAAATTCCTCAATGGAAGTTCCCCAAGTATATCCCCCTCTTTTCAACCCCTCCCCCCAACCGAAAAATCCTCCTGAAAACACCTGTACACTTCCCAATAACCATTACTATATGTAAGCACTGGTCAAAGTTTGTAACTTGTAGCCCCTCCCACGGGGACTGTGGAGGAGTAAGTCGTCCCCAAAGACATAGTTATAAGGTTTCTCGACTACGATGAATAAAATGGCAATCTCAGAATTTTGATCCGTTGACTTTGGGAAAATAATTAGCGAGGGAAGGTGCCCTCCAATTTTTTTGGTGACTTAAAAAGGGCATTAGAACTTTTCATTTCCGTTAGAATGAGCCCTCTCGCAACATTCTAGGACAACTGGGTCGATACGATCACCCCTGGGAAAAAGAAAAGAAAAAAAACAAACAAATAAATAAACACGCATCCGTGATCTGCCTTCTGGCAAAAAATCCAACAATTCCACATTTTTGTAGATAGGAGCTTGAAACTTCTACAGTAGGGTTCTCTGATACGCTGAATCTGATGGTGTAATTTTCGTCAAGATTCTATGACTTTTAGGGGGTGTTTACCCCCTTTTTTCTAAAATAACACAAATTTTCTCAGGCTCGTAACTTTTGGTGCGTAAGACTAAACTTGATGAAATTTATATATTTAAAATCAGCATTAAAATGCAATTCTTTTGATGTAGCTATTGGTATCAAAATTCCATTTTTTAGAGTTTTGGTTTCTATTGAGCCGGGTCGCTCCTTACTACAGTTCGTTACCACGAACTGTTTGACTAAATATGAATATACTCTTTCAAATGAGGTACAGTTAGAAGCTGCTTCAGATCATTTTCACATTGATCTGAAGCCCCTTGATTATTTGTAGAAAGTTAATTGAAGCCTTTCTTGTTAGGTTTTCAGACATGTTGATTTTGCTCGTGTCAACAAACAGTAAATAAGGGGCGACTTGGGCCTATAGTAACCAAAATTCTATAAACGAAGTTGTGATAAAAATGTATACATCCAAGGAATTTAATTTTTATTGCAAATATATAAATTTTCAGTTTTCAATTATAAATATAACCACGATTCAAATAAACGAAGTTGTGATAAAATTGTATATATCCAAGGAATTTAATTTTTATTGCAAATATATAAATATTCAGTTTTCAATTATCAATATATCAATTTTTAATTTTCGATTAGCTTACTCGAAGTTATGACCTAGATGCTTTGCCTGACTCTTGAAAAAGGAGGATAACACCCTTAAGGAGACAAATAATATTGATGAATATTAGGCTATACAATAAAATTTAACACATCTGAAAACTCTACTGCAGAGGTTTTAAGCTGCTATGTACGAAAACGAGGAATATTGTTTTTTTTAAAAGAAATATTACCGATGTGTTTGTTTCTTGTTTTTCTAGGGGTCATCATGTCGAACCAATAATCTTAGGAAATCAAGAGACGGCTCATTGAAACGGAAACTAAAAGTTCTAATGCCTTTTTTAAGTAGTCAAAAGGACTGTGCCGCAGCAAAGTGGCACTTTCTGCCATTTTGTTTCACCAAGCTAAAATTTTAGCCAAAAGACGGAAAAGTGACAATCAATTCAAAAAATTGGGGTTGCCAATCACTTTCAAACTAATAAAAAACTATATGTTAAACATCCAATTTTAAATGGCAGCAATGCCCTATGATCGCGCACTCGTTCCTGAAAAGTAAAGTAGACGATGTCAAATAGGTTCATACTAACATTCATTTTAAACTTTTATTTAAATAAATTCAACCTTTTGGTGTTTGAAAAAATATGTTCATTGTTTAAGTGGGAGCAGGGGGAGGAATAGATGCCAAACGATGAGAAATTTAGGTATCTCCGCACCTGGTGCATAGAGGTAACTAGCAACCTAGTAAGAGACGATCACGTCCGATATAAAAAATAAATAGCCAATAACTCGCTAAAACTAGAATCAGATCAAAAGACGAATTATACTGTTAGAACACATTGTCCAATACCACTATATATGAAATTAACTCTCCCTTGGCTTGAAAAACAAGGAAAATATAGTGGTTTAAAAATCAAGAAAAGTGGCTGAAACCACGATACTCTCCGTCGACAATGGGTTTGCTTTTTTCTTTCCGTTTTTTTTTCCAGTGCAGCTGGCGGGACACTAGAAATCATAGAGAGCTGTTTAATGGCTCATTTGAAAGGAAACTGAAAAAGTATTTATAAGGTCTGAGCAATAATTTTAATTTTTTAATCCGAACCAGAAAAATGCCTGAAAATTTTTAATTATTTTTTTTTCGTTATGTTGTAACTACTTGAAATTTTCATCTATCAGTTCAAAGTTATAAATGTTTCTTAGAACCAAACATTTTTGGCTTAACTACTAAAGTGCGCATCTATATAATACTGTGCTATTTTTGCATTTGAAAAAAGGCAGTTTCAAATAAAATTTATTTATTTTATTTCTCAGTTCGGAATCGCTAAAGTTATTATGTGAACTGAAAACATATTTACGGTATCAGAGCAATAATGTTAAGGGTTCAATTCAAACTAGAAAAATGCCTAAAAATTTTTCAATTCGTTTAATTTTTGGTTAGTAAAATATAATCAACACTTCATTTTATGGATAGAATTGAGATGGTCCCAAGACAATTTATTCAAAAGACATATATAAGAACTAACTCTAGCCCATAGTAACTAAATGAAAGTAAGGAGCAACATTAAAGGTTAAAAGGAACAGATACTTAACCGTATATCAGGGATGTTTTCCCCTCTTCGATCCCTCACTCCTTAGAGAAAAGCTCAATTTTTTGTCCTAATTTTTGTGAACGGCTGTTCAAACATACGAGCGGTTGAATTGGAATTAAAGGTATTTTTAAAGCACAATAAAGTTTTAGAGTAAAGAATGATGGATTGAGAAAAGGGTAGCCCTGCTCATACACGGAATAATTTCTGTTTGTTTTAATGTTTAATGTTGCTCATTACTTGCAGTTGAAAAAATAGGAAAAATGCCATCCTTTACTTTTTTTCTCTCTTTTTTGTGAAGAACTGATTGGGGTCCATTTAATCTATTTAATTTATTTTATGTATTTTTTCTCTTCTATTAGTTTTTCTTGTTGAGTGATGCAACAATAGTTCTTATCCTGCTATTTCGCTTGGAATTAATGTTTAAATTACTCATGTATCTGCCCCCTCCTTTACAGGCCACGGATTATTTTTGGAGATTGGTATCATGTATATATTATATTTCTATTTCATTACGAATAAATCGTATGATATAATGATTTAATTTTGAGGTATTGGCTAGGCCAATCTTCAGACAGTACCAAAATATACCTCTTTACTGATATTGTTTGAAATAAAAAAAAATGTCAAATACTACTTAAAATAAGAGCTTTGGAGAGGAGAATGCTCACTTGTTGTCATAATTGTCTTTTGTCTAGTTCTGAACATCAAAAGCATAAACAACGTGTTTCAACTACGAAAGAACAATTTTTTTAAGTCTTCTTATGCTTAACATGTTGATTTGAAGTATAATATTTATAGCTTTTCATTTTGTCATTATTAGAGTTTGCTTCATCTACCATCGTTTTCTTTTCCAGGATTGTTATAAACAACAGAGTACGCCAAGATGGCTCAGTGGTTTCAGATTTGACTGTAAATTTGGCTGTAAAAGATGACACCAAAATCTATACTTGTTTTGGAAGAAATATCTTTGGTCGGGACGAAAAGGGAATCCAACTTCTCGTCCAAGGTGAGATTGCAACACAGTATAAATAAATATATATATATATATATATATATATATATATATATATATATATATATATATATATATATATATATATATATATATATATATATATATGTATATATATATATATATATATATATATATATATATTTATATATATATATATATACAAAAAGTAGCAAAAGCCCTTCCAAACATGCGACACATTTGTAGCTGACACACATTTATAGCGTGCTGTTTGGAGAGTTCCAGACCGTCAGAGCAATAGCTTCTCGTCGTGATGTGCTAAACATTTGTCATTGCGTGTGTGCGACAGCGGGGTAATGAAAAGTAGTTTAGCTTGTATGGTTGTAGATGTGTTTCAAACATCTTTAATGGAGAGTATGGGACTTTTCACTACTTTTCGTGATCAATGAGCATCAAGAATGCAGTTGTGTATACATTATTTTTATAATACCAATAGCATTCGAGTGTACAATTTCATCCATAAAGTAACAGCAGTAGGCTATATACAGTATACTACAGACTTTGAATACTACACTCTACTGGCAGTATTAGAGTAAATATGATATACTAGCTGTTGGGGTGGCACTTCGTGCCACCCCAACAGCGTGTCCCTGTGTCGCACCTGTGAATATAAATAGATATATACATTTATTTTTTTACTACGTAAAACTTGCGAAAAAACAACATTCTTGGCTGTCCCATCGTCTGTGTATATAAATAGATTGTCAGGTTTACCGACTCTTGAACATGCAACATATAATTGTCTATGGGAAAAACAATCTGTATTCAGATCTATACCTCATTATTCTAATGATTGCCCTTGAGCTTTGTTGATGGTGACTGCTAATCGAATATTCCCTGTGTCCCCGTCGTCATTTATATGTCCCGGTCATCATTTGTGTCCCGGTGTCCCAGTCTATAATTTCTCTTTGAGTGTCGCGGTCGTTATTTATATTCCCTGTGTCCCGGTGTCCTGGTCGTCATTTTTTCCCCTGTCGTCATTTGTGTTCCGGTGTCCCGGTCTGTAATTTCTCTATGAGTGTCCCAGTTGTCATTTATATTCCCTGTGTCCCGGTCGTCATTTGTGTCCTGGTGCTTTGTTGATGGTGATTGCTAATCAAACATTCCTTGTGTCCTGGTCGCTTTCTCTTTGAGTGTCCCGGTCGTCATTTATATTCCCTATGTCCCGGTGTCCCGGTGTTCCAGTTTCCCGGTCTGTAATTTCTCTATGAGTGTCCCGGTTGTCATCTATATTCCCTGTGTCCCGGTCGGCTTACCACTGAATTAATTTATATTTTTCAATTGTAATTGAGAAACTATTTATATTTCTAATTGCAAGCTATATAATAAGTTACATTTGCTACTGTTCTGAAAAGTCTACATACTAAAATGCTTTTTAATTAAAGCAAACCTGTAAAAACCCAGGTTTTGCTGCTAAGTGTCGGCAGCCTTTGGACTTCTGCTACTGGCTGGTTTGGAACTTCTTACATACCTGATTGCAAGTAATTTATCACTAAAGGCAAAATTGAAAGAAAATCCCAAAGAAAAAATATAAAATTTGAAAAAAGAGTGGCTGCTGCAAAGCATTGGTAAGGGGTATTTGTTTTCATGCTGGGTCCAATAAAGAGGGAGAAGTGACAGGTAATTTGTTATTCATTTTGAAGAGAAAGAGTATTTGTTATGTCCATCGATAAAGGTTTGTGATGAAGGTTTATGAGTGTTTAACTATGTCTCTGTAATTTTTCTGAAAGGTTTGCTGCTAAATAAGTAATATAATAAAGGGTTTGGAGACTTTTCATTACCTTTACCCCGTCACTGAATGTAAATATTTAATCAATTCAGTAATGATCTCAGACATATGCGTATCTAATTAACCGTTAAAAAAAGGTGAAGAACCACCTTCAGATTTAAATAGTAAAAAGTGACTAAATAATAAACTCTTATTTTGAATTGCAGTAAACAAAATTTTTCATTTTAAGGCTATTATTTTTTTCAGTTACCAGTTTAAATACAACGATTGATTGGGTTTTATTCTCTGATATTTACTGTCATGGTTTTGCAATTTTTATTCTTTCATCTTTTTTTGCCCATTTGTGGGACTGTCCATTAAGCTTTACAATAAAAAGCACGTAATTTAGTATATTTTTATGTTTTTTTTTCCAATTTATTAAAAAAATTAAGATGATTCATTTACTGCTATTGTGTGTTTTCTCTCTTAATTCAGTTCTGTCATTTCTCTTCATTTCGAGTACAAGAGGAACTTTGTCTTGTTTATTTTAGAGCCACCTAGTCCCCCGCAGTACGTACAAGTTGACGAGCTTTCTAGTCGTTCTTTGAAATTAAGCTGGACTCCCCCTGAAGATGGCAATTCACCGTTAAAACAGTATATTCTTCAATTTAAAAGAGCTAACGGTAAACGTATTGTTTTTATTTATTTTTTCTGTGAAAACTTACCTTTTGCTAACAGAGTTAGAATGTCAAGGAATGGGCGGTCTATGTGTTATCAGGCCCTCTTCTCTGAATGGATTGCTGAATGATTTGTGTTGGATACCTTATTGATTGTTGGAGAACTTCTGCATGGACGTTTGTGAATTTACTTATGTTTATCTACACCATTTTTGTGCTGTAGTGTAAAGATAACACCCGTGTATAACTTGGTTACTAGCATGGGTTATATCCCAGCAGGGGCAAGGCAAAGGAAGTAATTCATGCCCTTATCTTTCCTAGTGGCATCTATTGATTATTTTAGCCTTATCCAGTTCTGAAGTCCTCATTTAAATCAGATATAGCCCGAGTAGTAGTACATCTTTTTATAAGGAGTTCTGTATTTTAAAATCTATAAGTTGCCCTCAAATTATTGTGGTATGATATGGTGTATTTTGTAACTAATAACATTGGTTTTATGTCAGAAAACAGAAAATGAAGTTGGTTATAAGAAAACAGCGCATTTTAAGACCATCTTTAAAGAAATTATCATTGTTTTAAGTCAAATTTTTCATTTTATTCCTTTTAGATCATATGTTCAATTTGTGTTTACGAGTTAAAGTGTATCCGCATCAACGTGTACTTAGTCTACATTCTTTGGCTTCTAATTTTCTTTCTGTCTGTTAAACGAAGTTAAAAGTAAAACCTGTATTTTATCTTTTGTTCCATTTTGACATGAAACTTCTGTTTTAATGACCATGTTCTTTTCGTAGAAAAAAAAATCAGAAGTTTCTTTTCAAAATATCCCTATTCTGCATCTAAAATGGTTTTATTTAGCCACAGGCCCTACCGCTATTACTTTTCTAATTTCAGTAGCAGAGGTCTTTTCTCTTGTTTTCTCTTTCATTTATATAAATAAAAAAAAAACTTTCCAACAAAGAAGTTTATTCAAAAAAGTGTAGAATTATATTAAAGTGGAGTATGAACAAATAAGAATATCAAAATAAGAATCAAGGTCAGAAGTGTGGCCAAGGGTAATAGAGGAACAATTTCACAAGTTCTTTGAGGGCTAGAAAAGGTGACTGGAGAAGTGCATTACAGCTTAGGGGGAGAACTCTGAAGGGTGCGATTATTAATTACTTGATTTTCTTTCAATAAAAGATTTTTAAAGCATTAGTCCGATAATTTTATTATCATGCCTAGTATAAAAGTTGCTAACTCATAAAACTCAAAATTAAAATGTACAATGATTAGTAAATGGATGATACGGAAGGAGCATTGCTCGGTTTTTCAAACACCTTTTGAATCTCTGTGTAAAGATTAGATAAATTCAACTGGGTTCAAACAAATTCTATTTTTATTAGAGGTAATCTAGGAATATGGAAATACACAAGTGCTCAGGATTTGGCTCTAAATTTAACTCCAATTACCATATCTGAAATACCCCGTCTATTGCCGTTGGTTCTAAATAAAGGGTCTTAATTGTGGTACCGCATATGCTTACTATGCCTTTTATTTAGAACCAAATTCCACGAGATTTGTAATTAGAAGGTGTATAAGGGCGTTGAAATGTATAAACTGTCGAAATTGTTTCGAAAATGTCATCAGTGTGAGGATGTCATAGGGTCTGAAATTGATCCTGCTTACACAACTTTCTGCATCTATTAAATGTTTTTTCTTCTTCCAGTTCCGTGGGGACCTCAGCCAGAGCAGATAATCCTCTCTAACGCAGAATTAACATCATGGCTGTTGGATCTGAATCCAGGGACAACCTATTCCTTTAGGTTAATTGCAAGCAACGAATTGGGTGATAGCATTCCAAGTGAGGTATTTTGCTATAGTTATTCAGGTGGCCGGCGTTTACCCACCCTCCGGCATTTATCCTCCCCTACCCTCAGAAGCCCCCCACGAAAAATACCCCCATGGAAAATACCCTCCCTGGAAAATACACCTCCCCCCGTGTAAAACACACATCCCAACCCCCCACCCACCCTTGCAGAAAATACCCCAAGGTAAATACCCGCCAGAAAATACCCCTCCCCAGCGGGAAATAAGGCTTTCCCAACTTTGGAATTTATTTAAGTTCTGTTTTTTGTTTTTGTCTTTTCCGTAGGGAGAAAGAATTTTGGTACTTGATTTCAAGACAAGCGACAACGAGGGGCAGAACGAACTAAAAATTCAAAAATGAAAGTGAAGAGTATTCCATCATTATGTTAGAGGAAACACGCCATCACAATGTTCGACACCAGCTGAATTTGGCGCAAAGCACAGACAGATGCCATAAACAACTGAAGCGTCAATTACGTCAATGGAACCCTTCAACGTTATATATATTAGCTGTAGAGCCTTTCATTTTCCTGAAGAAAGAACAGCAAACAAATGTGATTCGTTTGGGGTTGCTTCATATAACGAAAATTAAAATATACAAGCCTGCTGCATAATGAGTGCTAGAGCCTTGCGTCGAAGTCGGCTACATAGTTTTTTTCTTGAAGCTGGAGAATTGATATTTCTGGCGACAACAATGATCTAAATAGATCACAACTTTGAGGAGGAAGTGTTTTTTTCCCCAGGGTTGTTGTATCGAACCTATGGTGACGCCTTGATATCAAGAAGAGGGTCAAACTGCCAGTGGTTAGAGGACAATCGACAATGGGAATCAATATATACAAGCCTGCCGTGTAGCAGCGCCGGGGCCCGGTGGCGTAACTGCTGCCTCTCCATGCTCTGTAATTTAACTAACAATATATATATATATATATATATATATATATATATATATATATATATATATATATATATATATATATATATATATATACATATATATATATATATATATATATATATATATATATATATATATATATATATACATATATATATATATATATATATATATATATATATATATATATATATATACATATATATATATATATATATATATATATATATATATATATATATATATATATACTAGCTGTTGGGGTGGCGCTTCGCGCCACCCCAACACCTAGTTGGTGGGGGCGCTTCGCGCCCCCCCCAAGCCCCCCCGCGCGCGTAAGTCGTTACGCGCCATAATAGTTACGCGCCATTGTAGTTGTGTCCCTATGTCCCACCTGTGAATATAGATATATATATATATATATGGTTTTAACTACGTAAAACTTGCGAATATACAACATTCTTTGCTGTCCCATTGTCTTTGCATATAAATAGATTGTCAGGTTATCCCCCTGTTTCCCCCGGTGTCCCCGTTGTAGTTGTGTCCCTGTGTCCCGGTCGTCATTTATATTCCCTGTGTCCCGGGTCCCGGTCATCATTTGTATCCCGGTGTCCCGGTCTGTATATACATTCGTTTTTTAGTTTTGTTTTTCTCCTTTATTTTTTTCCTTTTTTTTTCTTTTTTAGCTTATTTAGATTTTTAGATTTTTTAGTTTTTTTTATTAGTTTTTAGTTTTTATTTCTTTTTAGTTTTTTTGTCCCGGTCGTCATTTATATCCCCCTGTTTCCCCCGGTGTCCCCGTTGTAGTTGTGTCCCTGTGTCCCGGTCGTTATTTATATTCCCTGTGTCCCGGTCGTCATTTGTATCCCGGTGTACCGGTCTGTATATACATTCGTTTTTTAGTTTTGTTTTTCTCCTTTATTTTTTTCCTTTTTTTTTCTTTTTTAGTTTATTTAGATTTTTAGATTTTTTAGTTTTTTTATTAGTTTTTAGTTTTTTTTTCTTTTTAGTTTTTTTGTAGTTTTTACCTTCTTTTTAGTTTTGTTAATTTTTTTTTTTACTTGTGTCCTGGTCGTCATTTATACTCCCTGTGTCCCGGTGCTTTGTTGATTGCTAATCGAACATTCCTTTTGTCCTGGTCGCTTTCTCTTTGAGTGTCGTCATTTATTTTTTTCTTTTTTAGTTCTTTTAGTTTTTACCTTTTTTAGTTTTTTTTTAGTTTTTAGTTTTTTTAGTTTTTTACCTTTTTTTAGTTTTTTTAGTTTTTTAGCTTTTTTATTTTTTTTATTAGTTTTTAGTTTTTTTGTAGTTTTTGCCTTTTTTTTAGTTTTTTGTCCTGGTCGCTTTCTCTTTGAGTGTCGTCATTTATTAGTTTTTTCCTTTTTTTTTTAGTTTTTTATTGGTTTTTACCTTTATTTTAGCTTATTTTTCAGTTTTTTCCTTTTTTTTAGTTTTTTTTTATTTTTTATTTTTTTTAGTTTTTTACCTTTTTTTAGTTTTTTTAGTTTTTTTAGTTTTTTAGCTTTTTTACTTTTTTTTATTAGTTTTTAGTTTTTTTTTGTAGTTTTTGCCTTTTTTTAGTTTTTTCAGTTTTTTTTTTAGTTTTTTATTGGTTTTTACCTTTATAGTTTTTTTAGTTTTTTAGCTTTTTTATTTTTTATATTAGTTTTTAGTTTTTTTTGTAGTTTTTGCCTTTTTTTAGTTTTTTCAGTTTTGACGTCACCTAATCCAGTTTTTTCAGGTGACGTCACCTGACACATCCATCCACACATCCATCCATCCATCCATCCACAGACAACTTATTTTTATATATATAGATATATATATATATATATATATATATATATATATATATAAATAAGTTGTCTGTCTGTCTGTCTGTGGATCAGGTGATTTCGTTAATAATATACCATTTAAAACACCAAAATGAACATGCTGGAGTAGTCCCTCGATGAGAGAGGGTGTCAGAACGGAGAATGAAGGTCCCAGGTTCAAATCCTGGTTAGGCTAAAAAAGGTAAAAAACTAAAAACTAAAAAAAAAAACTGAAAAAACTAAAAAAAGGCAAAAACTACAAAAAAAACTAAAAACTAATAAAAAAATAAAAAAGCTAAAAAACTAAAAAAACTAAAAAACTAAAAAAAACTTAAAAAAAGGAAAAAACTGAAAAATAGAAGAGAAAAAGAAAACTAATAAAATTAAGAATAAAAATAAAAAAAATAAAAAAGATCAACAAAGCTCAAGGGCAATCATTAGAATCATGAGGTATAGATCTGAATATGGATTTTTTTTTCCCATGGACAATTATATGTTGCATGTTCAAGAGTCGGTAAACCTGACAATCTAAATAAATGACGACACTCAAAGAGAAAGCGACCGGGACAAAAGGAATGTTCGATTAGCAATCAACAAAGCACCGGGACACAGGGAGTATAAATGACGACCAGGACATAAGTATAAAAAAAAACTAAAAAAACTAAAAAGAAGGTAAAAACTACAAAAAAACTAAAAAGAAAAAAAAACTAAAAACTAATAAAAAAACTAAAAAATCTAAAAATCTAAATAAACTAAAAAAGAAAAAGAATAAAAAAGGAAAAAAATAAAGGAGAAAAACAAAACTAAAAAACGAATGTATATACAGACCGGGACACCGGGATACAAATGACGACCGGGACACAGGGAATATAAATGACGACCGGGACACAGGGACACAACTACAACGGGGACGCCGGGGGGCACAGGGGGATATAAATGACGACCGGGACACCGGGACACAAGGAATATAAATGACGCCCGGGACACTCAAAGAGAAATCACAGACTGGGACACCGGGACACAAATGACGACCGGGACCATGTTTTTTTTTATTGCGCAATTAATAATAAAAAATCCACTATTATTCTTATTTTTCATGTTTTTTGTTGAATAGTGTAAAAATTTATGGAAAGAGTAAAAATTATTATTAATTCCCTCTCCAGTAGTCACTGTAGTCACGGAAAATATTTTTTTTTGAATAGTCGATACCCCTTCAAAGCAAATGCTTATGGACTCCCCTGCAAGAGTCGTCTGAGTAAATTTTTGGCAGGGCAACCTTTCCTGGATAAATTTTAACAAAGTGCCTTATATGTTTACTAAAATATCAAATATCAGGTATATGCAAATGTTTTGACCCTCGCTGAGCAAAATATTAGGTTAGTATGGATCAAAATCGATTTTATTATCAAAGGTAATTTGATCAAACAGTTCGTGGTAACGAACTGTAGTAAGGAGTGACCTGGCTCAATTGTAACTAAAACTATAAAAAATGGAATTTTTATAGCAGTAGCTGCATCAGAAGAATTGCATTTTAAAGCTGATTTCAAATATATAAATTTAATTAAGTTTAGACTTACCCATCAAGAGTTACGAGCCTGAGAAAATTTGCCTTATTTTAGAAAATAGGGGAAACACCCCTTAAAAGTCATAGAATCTTGAAAAAAAGCAACACCATCAGATTCAGTGTGTCAGAGAACCCAACAGTTGAAGTTTCAAGCTCCTATCTACAAAAATGTGGAATTTTGTATTTTTTGCCACAAGACAGATCACGCGTGCGTGTTTATTTGTTTTTTGTTTTGTTTTTTTCCCCAGGGGTGATCTTATTGACCCAGTAGTCCTAGAATGTCGTGAGAGGGCTCATTCTGACGGAAATTAAAAGTTCTAGTGCCATTTTTAAGTGACCAAAAAATTGGAGCGCGCCTAGGCTCCCGGCCACGCTCATCTTTTTCCCAAAGTCACCGGATCCAAATTCCGAGATAACCAAATAATTCAACATAGTCGAAAAACCTAATAACTATTTTTTGGGGCACGATTTACTCCCCCACAGTCCCCGTGGGAGGGGCTGCAAGTTGCAAACTTTGACCAGTCTTTACATATAGTAATGTCTATTGGGAAGTGTACATACGCTTACAGGGGGATTTTTTTGGTTGAGGGGAGGGGGTTACGTAGGGGAACTTTCCATGGAGTAATTTGTCACGGGGAAAAAAAATTCCATGAAGGGGGCGCAGGATTTTTTAGCAGTTTTTTTAGAGAACAATGAAAAATAGAATATGAAAAAGTTTTTTCAACTGAAAGTAAGGAACAACATTAAAACTTAAAATGAACAAAAATTCTACCGCGTGTGAGGAGTTCATCTCATCCTAATACTCCCCTCTTAACGCTAAAGTAATTTTATTAATTTCAACTATTTATTCTACGGCCTTTGTGATTCAGCAGTCATTCTTAAGGAATTGGGACAAAATTTCAGCTTTGGTGTAAAGAGCGAGGTATTGACGAGGGGATGAACCCCCCATATACGTAATAAAAGCATACAAATATAGAAGTTCGTTACGAAAGTTAATTTGTAAGTTACATATATTTTTACTAATAAAATTTTCGTAAGAAACTAAAAGTTCTAGTTGCCTTTTTAAATAACCGAAAAATTGATGGGTAACTAAGTCTACTCCCCGCTCCTTTTTGCTCAAAATCCTCCGATCAAAACTATGAAGAAGCCATTTAGCCATAAGAATGAATTAATACACAAATTTCGTTTTAATCATTTATGTGCGGAGAGCCAAGATCAAAACATGCATTAATTCAAAAACGTTCAGAATTTAAATAAAAAAAACAAATTTTTTTAACTGAAAGTAAGGAGCGATATTAAAACTTAAAACGAACAGAAATTAATCCGTATATGAAAGGGACTGTTCCCTCCTCAATGCCCCGCTCTTGACGCTAAAGTTTTTAGTGTTTTAAAAAGTAGAATTGAGAGAAAGAGTCAAACTTCAGCGTAAAGAGCGGGGTGTTGAGGAGGGAACAGTCCCTTTTATATACGGAGTAATTTCTGTTCATTTTAAGTTCTAATATCGCTCCTTACTTTCACTTAAAAAAAACTTGTTTTTTTTTTCATTTAATATCTAAAAATATCAATCGGTTTGTCGTGGTCTGAAGAGTAAACAGTAAGTTTAAGATCTCTATTACGAAGCTTTTGTCTTGTCAAATCTGATAAATTTAAAGTCTGATTGTGGAAAAGCCAAAACACGAAAATATGGAAAACCGGAAATTTACAATGTGAAAATAGAGGAATAAGCCTATCAGGTCTGATGTAGTAAATAAAAAATTCGGTTTAACAGATATACTATAAACTTTGTGAATCTAGTAAGCAAAAAAGGAATATGTTACAAATTAGTATGAAAAAATGAATGAAGTGTAAATTTGTTTCAAAATCAAAAATCAAACAGTTCGTGGTAACGAACAGTAGTAAGGAGCGACCCGGCTCAATAGCAACCAAAACTCTAAAACATTACATCAAAAGAATCGCATTTTGCTGATTTTAAATATATAAGTTTAATCAAGTTTAGTCTTAGGCATCAAAAGTTACGAGCCTGAGAAAATTTGCCTTATTTTAAAAAATAGGAGTAAACAGCCCCTAAAAGTCATAGAATCTTAACGAAAATCACACCATCAGATTCAGCGTCCCAGAAAACCCTGTTGTAGAAGTTTCAAGCTCCTATCTATAAAAATGTGGAATTTCGTATTTTTTGCCAGAAGACAAATCACGGGTGCGTGTTTATTTGTTTTTTGTTGTTTTTTTGTTGTTTTTTTCCCCAGGGGTCATCGTATCGACCAAGTGGTCCTAGAATGTCGCAAGAGGGCTCATTCTAACGAAAATGAAAAGTTCTAGTGCCCTTTTTAAGTAACCGAAAAATTAGAGGGCACCAAGGCCCCCTCCCACGCTCATTTTTCTCCAAAGTCAACGGATCAAAATTTTGAGATAGCCATTTTGTTCTGCATTGTCAAAAACCATAATAACTATGTCTTTGGGAATAACTTACTCCCCCACACTCCCTGTGGGGAGGGGCTGCAAGTTACAAACTTCGGCCAGTGTGTATATATAATAATTGTTATTGGGAAGTGTGCGGCGTTTTCGGGGGATTTTTTGGTTTTGGGGGTGGGGTTGAGGAGAATATGTGGGAGGATCTTTCATTGGAGAAATATGTCATGGGGGAACAGAAATTCAATGAAAAGGGCGCAGGATTTTCTAAAATTACTATATAAAAAAAACACTGAAAAAATAAACATGGAAAAGTTTTTTTCAATTGAAAGTAAGGAGTAGCATTGAAACTTAAAACGAACAGATATTATTACGCATATGAGAGGTTTAAAAAATACTTTAGCATAAAGAGCGAGGTATCTAGGAGGAGATATATACCTCGCTCTTTATGCTATAGTATTTTTAGTAATTTCAACTATTTATTCTACGACCATTCGGATTCAGTGGTCATTCTTAAAGAATTGGGACAAAACTTAAGATTTAGTGTAAAGAGTGAGGTATTAACAAGGGGACAAACCCCCTCATATACATAATAAAAATTTAAGAATATAAAAGTTTGTTACGTAAGCTAATTCTTAAGTTACGTATATTTTTTACTAATAAAAACATTCGTTAAAAATTAAAATTTATAGTTGCCTTTTTATGTAACCGAAAAATTGCAGGGCAGCTAGGCTTTCCCCACCCTTTATTTCTCAAAATCGTCTGATCAATACTAAGAGAAAGCCATTTAGCCAAAAAAGGAATTAATATGCAATTTTCATTTTAATAATTTATGTGTGGAGAGACAAAATCAAACATGCATTAATTCAAAAACGTTCAGAAATTACATAAAAAAAAACTAGTTTTGTTAACTGAAAGTAAGGAGCGACATTAAAACTTAAAACGAACAGAAATTACTTCGTATACGAAATACGTTGTCCCCTCTGCAATCCCTCGCTCTTTACGCTGCAGTTTGACTCTTTTCCACAATTTTGCTTTTTAAAACAATTAAAAGTTTTAGCGCAAAGAGCGAGGGATTCCGGAGGGGACAACCCATTTCATATATGGAGTAATTTCTGTTCGTTTTAAGTTTTAATGTTGCTCCTTACTTTCAATTAAAAAAACTAGTTTTGTTTATATAATTTCTTTAAAGGCTAACAGCATATTTAAAAGGTAATAGTATACTTAGCAAACAATAAAAAAGTGAGAAAATACTCAATAAAAGAACTAGAAGTGAGAACTTAGCAAACAAAAATGTAACATGTGAAAATTTGATCGGGAAAAAGAAAAGCTTTAAAATTTACTCAGCAAAACAAGGAATGGTGAGAATTTACTAAAAAATGAAAAAGTGTATAATTACTCAGCAAAAAAATGGAACATGAGAATTTACCAAAAATGTAAAGGGTGTGGATTTATTCAGGAGAAAAAAAGTGGAAATTTTCTCAAGAAAATAAAAAAGTGAAAGGCTTGATTTTTAAAACTATGGAATTTCACTGTATAATAAATTTGAAAATTAAAAATTCATGAAATTTCTTGAAAGTGGCGAAGGATTTGACATGATACACTTAAAAATTTTTACCTATAAGAAATGATAAGATGTGAAAAAAAATACACAACAATTTCATTGAATTGAGGCTGATGTTGTAAGCTAAAGGTCGTAACTTAATCAATCAATGAAATTATTTAAAGAAAAAAAGAGAAAAAACTACGAATCTTAGACCCCCTTAAAAGCTTTTTGGCCCATGAGAGTGGGAGACTAAAAATTGCATTAAATAATAGCATTGCTGCTCAATTAACAATTCAAAAAAAATGACAATTTCTTGTAAGGGAAAGTAGAGGGAATATGATAACACTGGTTCAGAAATAACTTTCACACGTTTCTGATTTGACTGAATTTTGGGGGTTAAGTCCAAAGGATAAATTCTATGGGTTTCGAGCTGGGATTAATTTTTCTTGTATAGGAAAAGGTCCAATATACAAGAGATAAAATCCTTCTATCATGGTAAATGTGATTGTTTGCAACTTCAACCTTTCTAGTTTTACCATTTATCTTGTATAGAATTCGTGACTTTTTACGAATCGTGTGGTATTGCTTCCTATGAAACGGGCAAGCGCAATCCAAGGTTTTTAACACTTTTAAATGGATGGCTATGTCAGAGTTCTCAGTCGAAAAGAACTTTCCCGTGCAAAATTCTTATGGGTACTTAACAGGACGCTAAGACTTTTAACCTGCGTCTACAGGAGTACTTTCCTATTTTCAAGGACTATTACTTTGATATGATTACCCTCGGGGAAGAAGTAAATAAACATTCATCTGTGATCTTTTTTGGGGGAAAAATTCAAAATCTTACGTTTTTTTTAGACAGGAGCATGTAACAAAATACGAGTTCTGGACCTAAAAATAGTAAACTATATTTGAGTGTGTTCTCATTTAACCAATACAAAGAACCAGATTTCGTTTTCACTCTCTTTAGTACATTAAATGTCCAAATTCAAAATATTACCGTGTAAAGCAAATGATGCTATTCTTTCCCTAATCATTGCAGTAAAAAGACAGGTATATTTTTTACATAGTGCGTCAGGCTTAGGGTGTGACAGCTATGTTTATATATATGGGTATTTTTGTTCTTTTTCAAGTAACTATCGTGTAGCTAATTTTCTTAAATAATTAATATAAAGTATCTCTAAACCATAAACTTAGAAATTACAATCCTGCAAAAAGAAATGGCGTTTGATTGAATTTCCCAGAAAAGAAACTAATTTGAAGTATAATTACAGGAGCTGGAAATCAAGACAATGCCAGAACCACCTAGCAAAGTACCGATCAATATCGCTCTAATATCTGAATCAAGCAATAGTCTGAAAGTTACATGGGAGTCACCAGCAAAAGAATATTGGTATTCCGACTCATTAAATTACAGTTTAATTATCAAGGACTCGGGGTAAGTGATTCCTTTGCTAAAACTGAGAATGGCAGACATCAATTTCAAACTGTGAAATGGATTTAGTAGCAAAATGCTAATTTTGTTACAACCTATAAATAATGTGTTTCACTCTGAAGCTCACTGGAGTAATGCTCGTATCCAAAAATCAACTGGCAAAGAAACATTTGCTTAGGAAATTAAATTGTAAAAATATAGACAATGCTTTTGTAATTTCTTGTTTTATAAAGATCTGCTGATGGCCGTTGAAGTTGAACTAATAGTAAGGCTATGCTTCTCTCTCTCTCTATGCTCCTCTTTTCAAGAAGATAGTATGATTCTAATTTCAAATGTTTTACAAAACTTTGTTTTGTAAAGTGAAAATAAAGTGACCATTTGTTTTGTTTTTGTTTTTTAAAACATGGTTTTTTTTAGAACCTTCTAAATTTATAGATATTATACTTAAAAGAAAATGCTTCCTCTCATGCGAGACAACAAGTCCAGAGTTGTTTTTTTAATTATCTGCTTAACATGTGTAGGGACCTTGATGGAACACATTATTTACAATTTAACAAGACATTGACATATAATACAGTAAGATCTCAGTTGCAGAAAAATGTGCTCATTCGTTTTTGTTGAATTATCTTCTTTTCTTTTGGCTTATCGCTGATTACTTGTGGGTGGCACTCTTCTGGTGATTTCTCCTTTTAAATCTTATTGCCAACAATGAAACTGGAGTAAGCCTAAGGCTTGTCGAAAGCAAAAAATTACAAACATATATAAGGAACTTGATGGAATATATAATTTACAAGTTAACGAGACATTGACATACAATACAGTAAGATTTCACTTGCAGAAACTGTGCTAGTTTGTGTTTGCTGAATTATCTTCTTTTCTTTTGGCTTATCGCTATTGACACTCCTTAGATGATAATTTATTCTCCTTTTACATCTAATTTTCAACAATAAAAATGGAGTAAGCCTAAGGTTTGTCGCAAGCAAAAATTACAGGAAACACAACATATTACGAACAAATCTACTAAATAATCAAATGTTTTGAAAAAGGAAAAGCAAAGAAAGCAGTCACACATGCTTTTGTACTGAATAAAATTCATTTGTATAAAATGACCACCATATAATTCTAGTCTTGAATCATCTGGTGCTAATAAAACCCACAACAGTTGAAAGAAGCAAGTTTCAATTCCTATACACTCGATAAAAGAATGTTTACTCATCTCTTTTTTTAATTCTATCAGGTATAGTTAATTTCATATTGATCATATTGATTAGGCTAAAGAGTAAAAAGGCTAAATTGAAAATGTAATCTAGGATCCCTAATACGCGCACCTTTCATCTTTGAAGACGTATTCATAAATTTGGATTCATCTTATGAAATTTAAGTGATTACATTTGTAAAAATATCAAACAATGTTGATAAATAAGACGAAAAAATATAGAACCTTCTTAGTAGCCCACCTTTTTATTTAATGAATGTTTGAGCGATCGATACTATAAATAGAATGCCAAATAAAGATTTATTAAAAATAAATCTTTAAAAATAGGATGAACAAGGAGTGATAAAGGTTAAATGGCCTTCAAAGGCTGTACTAAGGTCCCTAGCTGAATCATTAAATGAAATATAAGGACCATTTATATTATAAACAGCCATATTATTACATTATACGCTCTGAAAATGCAAAATATTGTACTTGCAAGCATTAGCAAGGAGTTTGAAGGAGTTTGTACAAGAATTATCCGAGTGATAGATCATATGGATCATATGGAAATAAAAGGAATGTAAAGAAAGTGGAGAAAGCAATAAAATTGGAAATAAGGAAGTGTGAAGTGGAGGCCGTGGATAAAATTGCCAATGATCAGGAAGATGCAGCTAGACGGGATAATACTAAAATATTATACAGACATATTAATAAAATGAGAGGGACTAGTCAATCAGGGCTTGTCCCAGTTAAAGATAGAAACGGCGTCACAATTAGTGATAAGGAAAGAGTTAAAGAGATGTGGGCAAAACATTTTGAGAATGTGCTAAACCGAGATACACTTGTAGGAAAAGATATGGAGGAAAATGAAAAAGTTTGTGATACCTTGGATGTGAAGGAAGACTTGTTTTGTGACAATGAATTAGCGATAATTTTAGAATTAGCGTGGTTAATGAGTTTCTTAAATATGGTTGCTGTGCGGTTAAAAATAAACTAATGAAGAATATGAATATGATCTTTGAAAATGGGAAGTACCTATGGAGTTCAGGGTGCTAGAATAGCTTTAAAAATTAGATTTGAGAGGACTAAGTCACTAAGGTTAGGAATAAGTGAATGTGGAAAGGTGACGTTGCGTAACGAAAATCTTGATCAGGTGGGCATCTTTAATTACCTTGGTAGTATTATTAGCAAAGACAGTGGGAGCAGTGAAGATGTGAAAAGTAGAATAGCCAGGGCTCAGGGTGTTTTTTCACAGTTAAAAAAAGTTTGGAAGAATGGAAAGATAAGTCTGCAAGCCAAAATTAGAATATTGGAAGCTACAGTGATGACAGTGGTCAAATATGGCTCCAAAGCATGGGTGCTCCGAAAAGCGAATGAAGATTTACTAGATGTTTTCCAGAGAAATTGCCTACGGATTGTTCTTAGTACCTGGCTATTTGATCGTATTTCAAACAGCAGGCTGTATGAACAATTTGGTTCAATCCCACTTTCCAGGGCTATAATGGAAGAAAGGTTGAGACGGATAGGGCACATTCTTCGGATGAAGGATGACAAATTGTCGACGATTGTCCTTTTTGCCCAACTGTTTTAGGTTAAATGGAAAGTAGTTCGTCCTCGTCTGAGGTGGGAGGATGTCATAAAGAAAGATTTATAGAAAATGTGAACTTCACGGGAGGGTGTAATGAGGGAGGCTTTAAATAGATTGGGATGGAGGAGGATCGTGCGTAGCTATGTTGGCCCCAGGCGGCTTGATGCTGCCTTGAGTTGCTACTAGTAATAGTAGTGACCAGATGATCAGCTTTTTTATGGTGATTCTAAATATGTTTTCCTTTCTTAGTTATTAGTGCACAAGAAAGTTCGTATAATTACAAAAAACACAAGGAAAACCACTTAATGAGGGGCAATTTTGGTAAAAATATGTTGTCAACTTTTGCATGCATTGCAGAGTATCCATGAGCTTATATGTGAAGCCAATGTAATCAGAAATGTTTTCCCTGAACGGAATGCTGGGAATTTCTATAATTTCCGCCTGAACGTATACGTTTTTTACGTTTTATTATCATTTATTTTTTTCCAAGAGTGATTATATTTATCTAAATGTCAATTTGAAAAAGAAATAATTTTTTAAAGTCATGAGGTATAAAGGTGCCAAATATATCAGTTTTTGGCAGTTAAAATAAAAATTTTAAATTAAATTAAAAATATTTAATAAGAAATTTTATTTGATTTCCTTAATCTTATTTTTAATGTTTTACTTGAAGCAATATAGTTTGGTAATGCTTTACTTTTGACAAGCGCTGAGTCTAAAGATATTAAATATTTTGGAGTTTGATAACCAAGTTCAAAACTGTCGATATTGTTAAGAATATCCATCAACGCTTCAGCATTGCTCAATAGAACTGAATGCTGGGAGTTTATAACTTAGCATTTGTAAGCAGCCTTTATTTGTGTATTTTTTTTTCATTTAATCACCATAAAAAGCCAATACTGCCGGTAAAGCAATGGTCATGAGAATTCCATTTTTAATTTTGTTGAATATTGGTCCAAATCACTTTTTCCCTAGTTTATTATCACAAACCGTTTTATAAGATTCTCTTGTGATGAATTATTTTGAACATGTTCATTTTATTTAGTCTAGTAGAACAATAAAAAGAAAGAGGGCCAATTTGACAGCTGGTTAGTAAGTTTAAATTTTATTTTTCTTCCAATATTCTGTTGTTGTTTTTTTAATATCTGAATATATCAGGGATTAAATTTTGAGGGGGAGAATTGTCCTGCTACAAAAGAGGTATATTTTGCATGATCGTTATAAAATCAAAAGTGGTATCTATGCGGGCAGGATGACTTTTGAGAATCTCTACTCCTTCTTTAAACTTTTCTAAGGCGTAGGAAATAGTGTAAAGACAAGGCTCCATGTGTTATAATCGATGGGAGCAATGAATCTTTCCGTAATTTTGGTTTGAGTTTGATTTTCTCTTAGGATTAAATGCATAATAATTAAATATATAATTCATTAAATGAATTGATCCCTTTGCCAGGAGTCCTTGTCATTTAAAATGCAATGCATTTGTTTAACTTTGCATGGAATTTAATTTTGGAATTTAATCTAAATTGATCCCTTTTCCAGGAATTCTCGTCGTTTAAAATTTAATGTATTTTGTTTTACTTTGCATGGAATTTAATCTATTTATTTGAGAGTTTTTTCAAAAAAAATTGAAAAATCAAATTATTCCTACGAAAAAAAAAATATCCTGAAATATATTCCTTGTCACCCAACCACCACTGCTATTTTGACGTTTGCACCCCCCTAGAAAGTGTTCTACCGACGCCCTTGGATTTAGCATATCTATGAACAGGTTTTGTAAGACTAAGTTCATAACATATTGAAGCCGGTTTTTTGAAGTAAGTTGAGATGGTTTCTTTAAGCACTTGGTCAAGTTGGAAGCGTCTCCGCCCAAGGTCTTTTTTTTTCAATCCATTAAGGGAGTATTACAATTCTTGTTTACAGAGATGAAATATGCCTCAATATCGAGGAAGATTATGTAGAGAAATAGTCTGGATTGCATATTGCTTTGATTTTTTTTTTTTTTTTTTTTTTTTTTTTTAATCATGCAAATGTTCTTTTAGCCAATCAAAGGTTAAAAAAAAGCCCTGGTATATACTAATTGAAAACAGCAAGATTCCCACAACATTTTTTACGCTCGTTCTTTTCCCTTGTGACTACTTTGAATCTTTATTATTTTTTTAAACTAATGTTATTAATTAATCTAGTTATTTATGATTGACTAGTCTAAATATGCATGACTAAACTTTAAATATTTAAGCTAATATAGCTGAGCAATTATATATACTTGAATTAACTATGTCTGTATTAGTTTAGCGGATCTTTTACCTGTTACAGATCCTTCAATACATCTATAATTAATTATGAAGGAGGGGACTCAACCGGTCCATTTGAAGCAGTCATCTACGGTCTTCGTGCTTACACAAAATACTACGTCGTAGTGAATGCTGTAAATGATGCTGGGAACGGCCCAAATTCTACGATTATTTCATCAAAAACACTGCCAGATGGTAAGTTGAAATGCTACTATACGTTTACTGTTTTACTATACGTATTTTACTGTGTTTCTTCAAATGATGCAGATCAAGGTGTTTTTTTAGTTTTAATTATTGTTTAAGAATTGAACATGACCTAATTTTGCAAGGAAAGCTACAGCCATACAACCCCGGAGCACCACAGCGATGCAGGAGGTCATTCCAACAATATTTCACAACTCATTATAATTTATAGTTTTATATATTACGATTATTTGTTTTGATATTCCGCAATAAATCATTTGTCGTTGAAAGGAAGATGTTCGTTTCAAGAAATGCAAAAATTAAATAACAACTCCCCTTCCTCTGTATTCCTCTATGCGTGTAACTCTGTTATTCAACAGTACTATTGATTGTAATTATATACAATTTATTTGATTTTAGTCATGTGAAAAAAACTTTATTAATTTGTGGTTAACTTCTTTTATTTAAATAATAAATTAACTATTAAATTTTTATCCTTTGATTAGTGTTATGCACTTCTAATTAAAGAAATTACAAGGCTGTCCATCCTTTTTATTTTACCAGAGAGAGTAAAAAGAAAATCTGATTCTTCAAATTGGTTACGCATAAACTTACAAAACCATTTACATCCTAAAAGATTATAGTAGTACCGTTGGTTTGAACTTAGCGGGTGCAAATTTTGAAAATAAAAAACACGTATAAGAAATAAGCAGAAATTTAGAAGCCGTAAAAAGTGTATCTTCCCTGAATGTTGTAGCAAAGGACAATTTTGAGAAAACTGGGTAAAAAAAAAATGCTTAAAAACTTCAAGTTTTTAATTATTAAACCTATCTACTAGAGTATCTTTTTTAAAAGACCAGTTATTCTATTTTGTTTTATTTATCCCTCTAGGGTTTCAACTTCATTCATTTATCAATAGAATCCTTGTTTTCTACTGATTCCAAAAATATTATTTTTACTACTTAATTTGAATTTTGTAAAGTACAAATATTAAATTCATTGTTTTTATTCAGACATCAAGAAAAGTTTTAATGGTTCGATTTAGCAGCAGTGGTGAAACTTTGCGCCTCACTTCTAATGTTTAATGTTTTTTAACAAACAAAAATTGAAATTATGGAAAATCCTGGTCTTTAGGGACGATTATTTAATCTATAAATGCGAGTACGTTTCATCCATTTACCCAATCAATGGAGATTTGGTTGTCAATTTGTCTATCAGAAGACATGTTTTTGGTTGCTTCTAAGCTTGGGCGTGAATTTGAGGCTTTTGTATTTTAAGTTTTTAGAAACTAGACTTAAATAGAATAGGATGTAATTACATGAACGAAACCTCATCAAAGTTGGAAAAGAAGTTTGTCTGTTGCTTTGACCTCTTTCTTGTTAATTTTTACTCTAACTCATCTTAAAACTTACCTGCCGTAAAACAGTAGATTACCTTATGAAAATTTCTTGTTTCGCTTCTTCTATTAATTAAATTGATATTTAGATATCTTGTATCCATGTTTTTAATAAACTATGATGTTATAATTACAACTCACCCAGTAGTTTGTGCCAAGCCAGGTAGATGATTCAAAGAATTCAGTCTGAGCTACTGAATTTCACTGAAAAAGTCAGAGATTCAGATAATAAATACCTAAATTACTGCTTTTATCCTTTCAAGCAAGAGCTAAGCAAAAATATAAGGTGTAACCTTAAGTTTCGTGAACACAGGAAATACACTTGAAAAAAGAACCGTATGAAAATTGGGTAGTTTGCATAATGTTTTACGTTCCATTGATTTATATGTTTTGATGCTTGTGATAATATTTCTGATAAGGCATGTTGTCAGTTTTTAGTTTCTTACTTGCTCATTTGTATATCATGATGCAGAAAGACTTCGGTGGTCTTTTTTACGATATATTTTCAGTGCCAGAATCAGCCCCATCTAACTTGAAATGTTTGAGTGTATCTCCAACAAGTATAAAGGTAACCTGGACAGGAGCATCACTAAGCACACTACGAGGCCAACTCACTTTTTATAAGGTCACAATAGAAGAATCAGAACCAATACTGTGTGAGTAAACTATCATCTACTTTTAAGCTCACCTTGTTCAAATTTTCAGTTCAAAATGTGAGTTAAAATTGTTGGTACAAAGTTGCTACACGCAATGTCAGCTTTTTATTTGAAATAGCGTTGAAACTCAAGCTGGATATCCATCGCTAATATACAAAAACAAAAAATTAATAACTCGGAAATAAAATTTTAATCCTTGGTGTAATCAAATAATTGTTTTTGGCAATTGTCAAATAGGATTCCCCTTATGAACTAAACTAAATACTATGATACGAAATTTCACATCTCACTATATTGACCAGAGCTATATTTGGTATACACCTAGAAAAATACCTGGCGAGAAGGAAACATGTTAAAAAAATATTTCTCACTTCATATTATGCAGAATAGTCATATTTAATGTATTTTATCGCAGCTAAATTTTATCTTCACTTATTTTAGTGCTGTTTGAATTTTTCTAATATATTTTTAATTTTGATTCAAGACTATTATTTTATTTTATTTTTAATTTATCAGTTTTCAATCATCCCTGAAACAGAGAGCACCCTTTAAAAAATTTGTTTGTAGAAGATGTTAATGTAATTGCAGTGATGTTATCACAAAATTTATGAAAAAGGTCTACTGAATATAGATAATTCAATGAAGAAAAAAATAGATAGTGCTTTCTTTTAGAAAAACGATCAAAAACTTGAGTTGACAGTTTTACTTTTAGCACGCTTCTAAGAATTAAACAAAGTTTTTTTGGGAAAAATTGATACATTTCCTAGAAAAACTGAAAAAAACACTAAAATATATGAAGATAAAGCTTAGTTGCATGGTAGGTGTGTTAACTATGATTATTCTGCATATTATGAAATAAAAATTGTTTTCTTAACAGTTTCTTTCTCTCCAGGTATTTCTCAAGGCTTATACGCTATATTTTCTAGTTTTTTTTAGCTGCTTTCTGTCTATTCCAATTCTTATCCAGTCTAATCAATAATGGAATACAAGTCCTCCTGTCTTACCTCAGGTGGAAAACCGTCTTCATTACCGTTTGAGGCTAATTTCCTTTAATTCTGATTTAGAGAACAAAATTTAATATATTTGAGCAGGTATTTAGACCGTAATTTCATTATGACATTGTTCTTAGTTTTTATTTACTTCTTTAATTTAACCAATGGAAAGAAAATAATAGTTTCATTTATCTCCAAAGTTAGCAAATAATGGATCAATTAAAAGGAGTAACAAAAATTCATTAAACAGTGCTTTCCTGAAACTGAAGAAGTGAGATTTCTTTATTATAATGGTTAGTTTCCAAGAAAATCCACCTTGATGATTACCTGGATTTTTTGCTTTATTTCAAGCGATATTTACCATATAATCTCGTTTTCAATGCCCAAAGACTACTACCTGCTTTCTCAAAAAAAGTATATTTTGTGCTCAAAGATTCCGCTTATAAGCTTTCATCCATGGAGCACAATCGTAGATTCCTATTTAAGTTATAGAATGTAGAAAAGACTTGTCATGATTGCGATGCCAAACCTTCCAATTTATCTAACTCAAAAGAATTATATTGTTCTAAATACCAAAACTGAAATGATCTTATTTTGCTACATAACATAATTTGTAAAATCAGGTTCTTTTTTATTAACTCGCACAAAAAATAACTTGCCCAAAAGCCTTACTTTTGTTCTCCTCCAAATAATGGACATGTGAGAAATATCTTCGGTTTAGTGGATAATTTAAACCTAGCAGTATTGATTTTAAGGTCAGGCATATCAATAGCTGTCTATTGTCTAGATTTCTATATGCTAACCTAAGATACAAACTGTAATATGTTTTTTTGATGGCTTAGTAATATAACAGCTCAATGGCAGTTCTTTTTATCTAATCACCCTCACCCAGCATTTGAAAACGGTGTTATTCTCTATTCTAACCATGTTTACCTTTATTTTTCAAAAGTGACCCTGCCTTCGTAATTTATGAAAACATACCTATCATCATTTCATTTATCTCTTTTTCGTTGCCTTTTTTTTAAATTGGGCCAAAAATAAAAAACTCACTTTTCCTAAAAGGAAACATTAAACATATTTGAGTTGCACATATTTTGTATTCCTTATATAGATTATATTCTGCAGACGAGCCTAACCCTATTAGCTTGATAATCCAGAAGAGAATTAACAAATAATAGCATTTGCCATCTCTAAGACAATCAGACTATTTTGGACAAGTATCCGAACATCAATGTTTACATCAATGTATAGAGAAAACATTCTAAACGAACTATCCAAGACAATCTAGCCGCAAGAGAATTTAAGAAAAACTGAATTATCCTAGAAATTAAATTACTATCTCGATTTCGTGCTTATCCTAATCTTGAATTATAATTGAAAAGGAATTTTAATCACATTTAAAAGAAAACACAAAAACATTGAATAATCTCTATGATAGAGAGGCTGCTACCTCTGGCAACCCCTAACTCCTTTCAATAATTTTTAACTATTTTCTGATTAATTTAAGATTGGATACTTTAGCTCTAGAGCAGTGTGCCAGAAAATTTATTTTTTATCAATGTACTTCCAGATTGCAGTAGCTTCAGAACAGAATTAAACCGTGTTTGCTTCAAAAAACAAAAAAGATGTTCAAATGTTTTAAAAAGCCAACGAGGAATGGTACCATTTGACTATATTTGCTGTATTCTAGAAAATTTTCAGAAAAACACAAGTAGAACTTTATTTATTTATTCTTTTTAAAAGTGGAAAGAAATTATTCATAAGAAATAAATATAAAGGATCCCGCAGCAAAACTTGATTACTGTAAAAATATGATCATGTATAAAAGGGAGGAAGGGGAGGAGGGAAAATCTTTGCTGTCTCCTCTTCTTCTCTATCCCACGTATACACAATCATATCTGCTCTTTTTTGCTTTTTGCGTTGCTTTTTACTTTCATTGGAAATATAAGCTTTTTTTCGGTTTCAAGTGGGATCGAATGGAATTTAGGCCCTCCGCTAAATTCTAATAAATAATTCAATTAAATCCAGATCCAGCTTTCTTTTGAATCTCTTAGTCCCTCCATGGAAATTTCAGTCCTTCGTGCGATTTCAGTGATTCTATAAGTTTTTAATTTATTGTAGGCCTACGCTCATCTTGAAGGTGCCGAGAATTCGCTTCTATTCAGTTTTCTATTTTCTTTGATAACTAATTACTTAGTGTACATCCAGTGGAACTTCTAATGATTCCAATAAGCTAAAAAAAATGTACCATAACAAATAATACGAGTTACAGTCCTACAATTTTGTGTTATGTCGATTGAGTTAATGTAAACTATCCTACCTCGCATTTGATTTATTAAATTTCCTTGACATTTTAATTTACACTGAATAAAATAGTTTCTAAAATGAATTTTTGCAAAGAAAATTGAAGAGCCATGTGAAAACCCAAAATAAATCAGAAATAAACTAATATAATACTTATAATTTTAAATGGACAGCAATTACTGTATAGCAAATACTTGTGTGTATGAATAGATGAATCATAAAATCAAATTAAAAGGAATTATGAAGATAAACTTGAAAAAAACAGAATTTGCCACAAAAGGGATAAGGGTTTCTAACCTCCAAAAAAAAAATCTAAAGACTAGTGTGTCATTTGTTCTTTACTAAAAATGACCTTTATTTTGAGCATTATATTTTTCACTTGTCCGTGTCAAAGCCACGTCGAAATAAAAGTCGGGGGCCGCGGATGCAATTATGTCTGGTGGTACACTGTCAATTGATCAGCGTTTGTTCTAATTTTTAAATATTTTGATTTTTTTGAAAGTTTTGAAAACTAAATTGGTATCAGTTCTATTTGGAGTTCCTTCTAAGCAAGAATTCTTGGAATTCACAATTTCTTTCAATACAAAGACCAAACCTTGTACAAAATAAGGACGAGACATCATTTCAACCTCTCTCAAACATTCTTTTAATCCAAATGATGAGATCTTAAACTTTTGAGATCTTAGACTATGAGATCTTAAATTGCCTGAAAATTGAACCAATCTGACGAATAAGAAATTTGAAATTTCAGTATAAATCAAAGTCTAAAACTTAAAATGAAGTAAATTTACTTGCACTATATCTGGTGCAAGAAAATTCAATAGAAAACCTCAAGGGAAGCAATCAATCAATCAATTTATTGATACTAAAAGAAAAAACTATTACAAAAGTAAAGTGGTTACTAGGCCCAAGAAGCTTTGCTTGTAATGGACCACAGAGAACAAGAATAAAACACTATTATAAAATATATACAAAAAAAAAACACTGGAACAAGACAAGGACATTGAATAGATAGGATATTTAACAGATAGAAGATTTAGAAGGAGATTTAACATATAGCTGAAAATGATTTTAAAAGAAGAGAAGAGACATACAAATTAGGAAAGGATTAATAAAGAGAGAAAAATTATTGAATTGGAAAGACCCGACGAAATAATGCCTTTGCAGAAAGAAAAAGAGGGACATCCGAAGGGATGGAGTTCCATAATAGAATTGATTGATATACTGGAGACGTCTGGGCTGCTGTAGAAGATCGTTTAAAAAATCGTCGAGAAGAATTACGTAAAGAAGAAAAGTACCTACCTGAGCCTGTCCGTGAGAAAAACTGCTGTAAAGGCGGTGGGAGAGTACCTAGAAAAGCAGAATGCGCAAAATAAAGAGTACTTTACCTATAATATGATCCAGCGGAGCTATTCCAGTATCATTATAAAGATCAGAGGAAGGGTAAAGCCGAGGGAGAAGAAAAGTAGCCTTCACTGCCCTATTTTGGGCTCTTTGAAGTGAGCAGAGAAGAGATTTATTAGTATTACCCCAGACAGAGCAGCAATAAGAAAGGTAAGGATAAATAAAAGCATAATAAAGAGAAACCATAATATCAGGAGGAAGAAATGAGTTAATACGGTGGAACATTGAAGACTGGCGGAGGATTAAGGAACGGGTATGAGTTATATGCGGTTTGAAAGAAAGAAAACAGTCAAGATACACACCAAGAAATTTCACCACAGTAGCTTGTGGTATAATATCATTCTAAAAAGTCAGGGTGATTGGCTCCTGTACGTCTCGCATACGGTAAGGGGTCCTGAAGTTCACAATGGCACTCTTTCGGCTGTTAAGAGCCATACCATTTGACCAGCACCAATCCTTTACTTTATCAAGAAGACCTTGAGCTATTGAAGTGGCAGATGGCAGGTCCACTGCAGCAATGAAAAAGTTACTGTCATCAGCAAAAAGAACATGGTGAACATGGGGATGAAGACCATCAACAAGATCATTGATGTAAATTAGAAATAAAAGTGGTCCAAGCACAGAGCCTTGTGGGACACCTTTCAATACAGGCAAAGTAGAGGTAGAAGTACGGTTAACCAAAACATACTGAGATCTCTCTGAGAGGTAGGACCTAAACCATTCTAGTGGGATTCCATGTACTCCAAATAAAGATAGTTTAGACAGAAGAACATTGTGGTCAACCATATCAAAGGCCTTTGAAAAGTCGAGAAATAGACCCAAAACACACAAGCCCTTGTCCAGATTAACACGCACAAACTCAGTTGCATCAGAAAGTGCGTGCAAGGTAGAGAATGAGGGACGAAAACCATACTGATGGTTAGTGATGAGAGGATTTCCAGCAGTCGAATTAGTACTAAATACAAATGAAGAGAGTCGACGATACACTACTTTTTCAACAACCTTTGAGATGACGGGAAGAAGAGAAATAGGTCTGTAATTTGAAATTAGAGAAGAATCACCTTTTTTACGCAAGGGTACAACGGTAGCAACTTTAAATAAATGAGGGAAAAAAACAGAAGAAAGAGAGAGGTTAGTTATGTGTGAGATGGGATGAGAAACAAACTGACTGATTTTTTTAAGGACATTATTACTCAAACCAAAACTATCAACTGAACAACTACTTGGAAGTTGAGAAATAATACTAGAAATCTCAGTAGTACTACATGGGGAAAGGAAAAAAGACTTCTCTGTCATAGGAAAACAACTTACTCTACTCGGGGGTGGACTGAGAACTGAGGGAAGTATGGTGAAATACGAATTGAAGGCACTTGCTAAGGATTGTTTATCCACAACATATCCATCAGCTTTCCTATAAAGAGATGGGGAAGATTGTTTGAGTTTCTTACGGGAGAGAGCTCCATTAATTTCAGTCCAAACCTTGCGCAAATTCCCTTTACACTCATTAATTTGACGCGAAAAATACAGCTTTTTTCCTAAACGAACTGAAGAAGTGAGCACGTTTTTGTAATGTCTATACTTCAGAAGATATTCCTGTGTCTTACTTTTACATGCAGCCTTGAACAAAGACGCCTTCATATGGGTTGCATTGATCAGACCTCTAGACATCCATGGGCATTTAGGTGTAAAATTCCTTGGCCTCTTTCTAAGAGGAAAATGCTTATCCAACAGAGTGCCCATACGACACAAAAATAATATAGTTGCACAATCAGCATCATTAGCTTCAAGAACACTAGATCAATCATTACTCTGAAGACTATGTATTAAATTAGAAATTTCTCTATCTGTAAAAGTTCTAAGAGAAGACTCGCCTTTCTCATCCTCGGTAATCTCTGTTTTAGGCACAGATAGTGATAGATAAATAGGGAAGTGATCAGAAAGATCAGTGAAAACAAGACCAGACAAAGAACTTCAAATTAGGAGAATGAGGTGAAAATATTATCTATTAAAGTGGCAGAATTTCTTGAAGGGTCAACACATGAAGGAAAAAAAATGAAGGAAGTAGCCCAGAAGAAGAAAATACATCAAAAAGATGATCACATTCATCATTTGATCCAACATTTAACATATTACAATTTAAGTCTCCCAAAACACAAATCCGTCTTTTAGAGAAAGTCCCCACACCAGAAAGCTGATCAAGCAAATCACAGAACAGATGTGTTGGAAAAGGAGGGGGCTTATAAAACAAACAAACAGTATCACATGCAACCTGGCTTTTCAGATCAATAACAAGAGAATAAACTGTCCTACTATTAGACACCACCGATGTAAACAAGGATTCAAGATCAGATCTTCTACAAAATTCAATACTAGATTTTATTAACAAAGAAATACCCCCAGAACACTTTGTTACCATTCTAGGGACATGAATAGCAATATAACCATGCATGTCATAAGCTGTAAAATTATCACTGTCAGATAACCATGTTTCCGTCAAGCCTATGACATCAAAAGGGCAAGAATTATCAGACCATAGATACGATTTAAGAGTGTCCCACTTATCTCTTATCCCATGCACATTCAAACAAAAAACATTAAAGCAACTGTTTGAAGAGAGTGAGGGCATAATATTATCACAATAATCAATGGTGGTGTGATAATTGCAGCTAGAACTAACCATAGATTCAAGGAGAGGGTCAGAAGTGTGTGCCTCTTGTCTACCAGCACTACTTGATTGATCAAATATAACTGAATTAAGAATAGAAGAATTCAAAAGGAAAGAGAAATCACCCATATTTATCTCAGACATACAAAACCTTCACAAATGACACACTATCCATAGTAGATGTGAATATCTTTTTCAGGTCTGTATTTTCTAGCTATGCAACACGCATTCCATTTCTTTCATTATCCTATGCCTGTTTTCCAATTCCTCGGGGTCTTTTTTTCATTGCAGTACTCAGATGTTTATACCCACTTGACGATTGTTTTTCCTTCGATGGTGTTGCAACGAAAACTAAAGGTAGAGGTAATTGCAATGGGGCTTTTGCACGCCCTTCCACTTTAACTTCCATAGGTTTCTCCAGGTATCGTCAAAGAAATCCATATTACCTATGTTAACTTTACATCAGGGTCATTGTTATTCTAAATGTTTGGCTAGGAGGATGGCAAGGAATTTTCCTGACTGGGTGGTCATTTTTACCGACTGTTTTCATCAATAATTAGCTTAATAGCCGTTTTGAATACGATACGTAAAATCACTGCATGAGTCAGTAAAACCGCTGCATTTACCGACCGAGATTAATATTTCGGTACATGTCACTATTTTCATGCTCTATGTTTAGCCAAATGGCAAATTGAGGCACCACCTGTAAAATCATGGCAAGAGTCTGTAAAACTGCTGTGCGTACTGACCAAGTTTGAAATTTCTGTAGAGAACATGTCAGTATTTATGTGATCTTAATTTAGCCGAACGGAGTCAGATCGAGTCAGAAAAATTCCGGCGCTTCGCGCCAAGATTTTACCGGCCCAGTTTTCTTTACCGAATGCTCAAAGATACTGGGATTTTGTCCCGCTTCTTCTCCATCATACATGATGGCCGTGCTTTATATAAAAAAAAGCTGTAAAAATAATCAAAATGTGTGATCCTTTGGTATTCACGTGATATTTCTTATGAATTTTAATTTCCATTTTCAGATGAGCCTGTCACTGAAGAAAGAACTTTTTCGTCCAACTATGGTACAATAACAAATTTGCTAAGCTACACATGTTACTCCATCCGGGTTTCCTCATCTACTCAGGCAGGTAGTGGTCCACTTAGTGACCCTGTAATGTGCCGCACTTTAGAAGATGGTAATATACTCTCAGCCTTTTTTTTGTCCCTCAAGTTTTATTTTCGTATTTTTGTCCCTCACTAACAGCCGTTTGTGAAAGACGCACCATTTTTTTTCTTCATAAATGATTTTTTGTTTAGTGAGAAAAACAATCCTCTAATAATTACCGAAATCTGTCTGCAGGCATATGAAGACTATATAAACGTATTTAGAGACTAAATAAATACGGTTAATGTTTATTTAACTACGGTGTCAATCCTTAATCCATGTATTAAGAGTTTTACCATGTCCTGTGGTAAAGTATAGTCAGTTTTGCTTAAGATACATTCTTTTGTATTTAATATTGAGTGCAAAAGATATTCAAGTCTTTAATAGAATTAGGGGAGGGGTAGCAAACCCATCATTGTTGGTGATCATCTAGTCATTTCAAGCTTCAGTTCGATTAGTAATTTTAACTTCTTGTTCCATTTGGTGTATATATTTGTTCACAGGAGTTTCTATTATTTTTAACTTTTACTTATATGAATTTCTTCTTTTTTTTTGAGGTTTCGATATACTCTTATACATTCTTTGGTCAATATTGTTATTATTATTATTATTATTATTATTGTTATTATTATTATTATTATTATTATTATTATTATTATTATTATTATTATTATTATTATTATTATTATTATTATTATTATTATTATTATTATTATTATTATTATTATTATTATTATTGTCATTATTATTATTATTATTATTATTATTATTATTATTATTATTATTATTATTATTATTATTATTATTATTCTTATTATTATTATTATTGTTATTGGAGTGGACCCACTATCCCTGAATAGAGATTCAGGCCTTCAAGACCCATTGCCTCCATTATTTGACGCATTAGTAGGCCTATTAAATAGCTTTCTATTTAACATAATTTTATGATGTATTAACTATAGAAATATGCTTATGTGTAAAAGTTTTTTAAACCTTTTCTGCTCAAGAACTAAAATCTACAATTTATGAAGGCTTTGAATATTTAGATAAAAATTTCTCATAAGTGGTAGTTTTGTAAAATAGCTGTTCAATAAAATTTTCACTCGGAAATCGTGTTAATTGTACAAAATATTTATTGTCAGAATTAGTTTGTTTTAACACTGAACCTACACTTAGATTGATAATTCATTGATGATTCTGGTTTTGACAAATTCAGAACTTCTACCTTCCTACTAAACCTTCAGCGGTGGAGAGGGAGAGAGTTTGGAAGGATCCCGGCTTACTTTGCAGTCGTAATGATACCAATGCAAAGTGTCGCAATGATTCTGGTTTTAACAATGTGCAATATCCCCGTCTGCTCAAAACAGATTTATTCGTGGAGAATGGGCCAACTCCATAACTCGGGTCCTTTGTTCATTGAACTGCGTTGATACCCTTAACCCTCCTGCCCAACCAACCCGTGCTTTGGGCCTTTAGATGATTCATAGTAAAATGACCATCTCAAAATTAGTATCCAATACCATAGGTGCTACTGAAGGGCCCAAGGGCATAGAGGCAAGGAGGGGTGCCCAATAAAATAACTATGAAATAATAAATAAAACACAAGACAAAGAAATTAAACAATCTCATCAATAAATAAGTATCAATAAATGAGCGAATTAATCTTAAAACGACAAAGGTAAATAAAATGGACACTCAAGTCAAACTTAAAATGAACGAAAACCCTACGAACAGGAGTTTAGCTGCTGTTTTTACCATAACAATAAGCCTTCTAAAGTCTATTTGCACATTTAAAAGGAATCAAATACTATATACAGGAGTTTAACAACTGCTTTAGTTTTTCAAAATATATAAGAAAAATAACACACTAAAAATCACCATAATGCTCAAGATGACTGGACAGAACTAGTGAAAATAAACTTACTGCTTAATATTTAAAGATTTAAATTCCTGGAAACCTCAGCAATTAAAGATTTTTTTGACAAATTTTTTCTGTTTCAATGTTATAATTAGAAGAAACCTAACATATATTTAGCTTTCATTAAAACGCAAATGGTAGAATGGGTCTTGGAAGGCTTACGGCTAGGGAGGCGTGGATAGGGCAGTAGCAGAACTCCTTTTTTAGCATTTTTCATCCCTTTTAAGTCTGATTTGAGTGTTCATTTTAATTTTTAGTTGTTTAGGAATTTTTAATTCATCTATATCAGTGTCTATTATTTTTGTATTTGATGTGATATTTTAATTTATTCCTGTTCATTTTGGGCTTCATTTATTCTTTGATAGTAATTTCTAGTCGTTTTAGGTTTGAATTATTGTAGGATTTTATTACGTCTTAAGATTTGAAATTGACTTTTGCTTTTCATTGAAAAATTCATTTAAATTAATTTCTCCACGTTTCTGATTGTCAAAGTTTTATTAGTGGTTAATATAAAGGATTTCTCTTTAGTTTTAAAAGGTTTTTGTCTTAAGAATTAGAATACCCAATTATAATTTAAATTCTTGATTTAGATTGGTGATCTTGGTGCTGGCTTTGATTGTATTCGATATAGTTTATGTGTGACTTTTAATCAATTTAAAACCAAAGACCACAAGAGCAAGGAACACTGTAGGCACTGGAGTTTTTTCCTATCGGGAAAGGGTCTTTACCTTGGTAGACTTGGCAACTGATAGTTTTTCTGAACCTATATTAAGTGGACATATTATTTTTCCTTAGATTTTTGGAAATTTGGTCTGAAACCCCTCTAACGCACGGGAGACCAAGATTCAGTTTATCTTGGTCTCACATACGTTTAAGGGGCTTCAGACCACATTTCCAAAAATTCAAGGAAAATAATATTTTCACTTACTATAAACCCAGAAAAACTATCAGTTCCCAAATATACCAAGGTAAAGAAATTATCACGGTAGGTGAAACCTCCGGTGTCAACAGATTTCCTTGCTCTTGTGGTCTTTGGTACATCGGAAGAACTGATCAACGACTTACGAATAGATTAACTCAGCACTCTACCTCAATTAATAACACCCTTAAAAAGCGGAAAAACAGAAAATTTTGACTCTGCCCTCTCAAAAAACATTTAGGTCTAGTTTTGAACAGAGATTCAGGTGACTTAAGAATAAGTGAGTCGTGTTTCGGTTTGCTCAAAAGAGAAGCCGATACTTTAGTAATCCCGGAAATAAACGTTGAACCACTTTCTCAATCACATAATCAAATATATCATCAACCCCTTAGGTCTCATAGGGTATTCGTAAGAAATGCAAAGGTTAAAATCAGAAATCAGGGGACCTAGTTCTCTAATTTATTCAATTGCTCCTTCCTTTGTGTGAATGAATGAGTTTTTTTCTTTTATTTCCCAGTTGTTCGCTAGTATCCATCGTTGGCAGTTCAAATTTGTTTGGATTTTGTGCAAATCGCAGATATTGGCGAATAACTCATTTTATTGTTTGTTAGGTATTTAATTTTAATTCGTTAAATTTTTGGTCTTTTATTGAATTTGATTCAATTTTTTGGCGTTTTCTTTTTCATTGGTTTTTTTGTACTTTCCACACTTTTTTTCCGGTTTCTATTTTTTTTTTCCTTGATCTTATTATTTTGTTCGCGCTGAAGAAGAGAGGCGGTTGTTCTCTCGAAATATTCACTTTTTGTTTTTTCTTCAGTATTTTCATTTGGCCTTTAAGAACCCCGTTTTTGATCGTTCTTTTTTTTTTCTTTATTTAAATCCTTTTGATTTAGTTCAATAGTAAAAGCAGAAGTAATAATAGTAGCCTATAAACCGTGAAAGTTTAAACTTAATACCTTCAGTCATTCTTTAGTCTTCAGTTTTGAAGACTAGGTCGATGCTATTGATAGAAGAGAATTAGCAAAATTTTATATCTTGCACGGTATACCAGAAAAATAAATTAAAGTTATACTGCTATGTACGAGAATAACACTGCTGTGGTGAAAGTAGGAAATGAGGCTAGTTGCTGGTTTTGTGTTGTGAGCTGTCTAGCAGTGTTGTGATCTATTCCCCTTTATATGGATCCTTTTAATGGGCTTCGTTTCCCTAACAAACCTAACATCCCCAACAACAAATCCCCCTAAGCATTCCCTCAAAGTTTCATCTTCATACTAGTAGTAGCCACAATATTAGGTTCAATGTTCCTACTACCTGAACAATTGTTTAGGGTCATGAAACTATTGTTAATAAATGAATTTTGACTTTCGGAACATCTTTTCTCTCATGCAAAATTACCACAAACTCACCGTTATGGAGTTATTATATATTTGCACATTTGGGGGAGGGTGGTTAAAGCATAGCATATAATGCATATATATTATATAGCATTGTTATTAGGGTCATTATTATTATTATTATTATTGTATTATATTATTATAGTATATTATAATATTATATTATTAAATTATATATATTATATATATTATATTATATATTATATTATATTATATTATAATATTATTTTATTATATTATTATTATTATTATATTAGGGTCATGAAACTATTGTTAATAGATGCATTTTGACTTTTGGAACATCTTTTCTCTCTCGCAAAATTACCGCAAACTCACCGTTATGGAGTTATTCCGGCCCAAATATCCTGTATTTACACATATAGAATTGCAATCATTTTCTGTTTCGTTGATCGGATTTTTGAAATCGCGAATCTGTAATAGTTTAGAAACAAATTTGGGCTATATATTTGCACATCAGGGGGGTGGGGGTAAAGCATAGCATATATTATATACGTAAGCTAACCATTGCTGTATTTAATATATGCTAGGCTTTACCCCCCCCCCCCCCTAATGTGCAAATATATAATAACTCCATAACGGTGAGTTTGCGGTAATTTTATAAGAGAGAAAAGATGTTTCAAAAGTCAAAATGCATCTATTAACAATAGTTTCATGACCCTGAACAATTGTTCAGGTAATAGGGACATTGACCAATATTAGTAGTTGTATTAGTAGTAGTAGTACAGATGCAGGCTTAAGGATGCAAAGGGGGTTTCTGCGCAGGGCACAGAAATTTTAGGGGTGCAAAATTTCAAATAAACAATCTAACAATTATAATCATTTCGTAATTTTATAATTTTATTTTTATTAAAATAAATTAGAGGGTGTAGTTGGTAGTAAGTATAAGCAATTTGATTCCGAAATTTTCATTTTCCCGTATCTTCACCTCTATTCCTGGAAAATAAAAGCAGGTACACCAAATTTATTAATTTTAATGATGTTAGAATCAACTGTGCAATAGAAAGATGGAGGGGTCTATCAAATAATCAATCAAATTAAATTAGCGATTGCAGTATTGCCTTTTTTCACTTGATCAACCCCCTAATCATTCCCTGAAATCTTCAACTTAATACCCTAAGCTATATCTGAGATACCCCCTGTTGACATCTTGCATTAAAAGTGTATGTTTTCATTTAGTTCAAGTTTCCTTTCAGTATTCCCTTAAATTTTCACATTTATACCTTAGCCTTATTAGCAGTCATAATAGTTCAGTAGAAGTAGTAGTAGTTGACTTTGTATTAGCGGTAGCAGTAACAGCAGTATCAGTAATAGCTGAAACATATTTCCTATTGGCCAGTTGAACATCCCCTTCAGTATGCCCTGAAAGTTTCAACTTATTACGTTAAGCGGTTCCTAAGATATTGCTGATGTACCCTTTTACAACCAGTATACACTTAGTGTACTTTGATTTAGTTTAAGTTTCCCTCTCAACACTTCCTAAAATGTTCAACTTTATATCCCGTGCGTTTGTAGTAGCCGCAATAGAAATAGTGATTGTTGTAGCATTAGTGGTAGTGGCGGTGGTAGGAGTGCCAGTAGTCGTAGTAGTTGTAGTAGCGTGCACATATTGGCTTTTGGTCAATTAATCATCCCCTTTATCCTACCGTGAAGGTCCCAACTTAATACTTTAAGTCATTCCTGAGATACGCGCTTTTAGAAAACCAGCATACATATAGTGTGTTTTCATTTACATTAATACTACCTTCAACGTTCCCAGAAAAATTCCCCTGAATAACCTTGGTCTTCTTGGACAGAAAAGGTTAAACATAAGCAAGGTCTTCATACTATTGACCTTAGAAGTGTTAGGAGTCATAACAGTTGCAGTAGGAGCAGTATGAGTAGTTGTATTAGTAGTAATAGTAACAGCAATACAAATGGTAGTACGGACAAATTGTCTTTTGGTCAACTTTACATCCCCCTCATCATGCACTGGAGGCTCTAACTTAAAATGCTAAGCTTTGGTAATCGGTATGCACATAGTGTATTTTGAGTTTGTTCAACATTCGCTTCAACTTTCCTTGAAAGCTTCAACAAGATGCCCTTGGCCTTTTTGAATACAAGATGTCAAACATATTCACCTTTCCCTGTAACAAATGATATTTGTAAATATTGGTCGAATTGTATAACTTATAGCTCTTACCCAAGGGCTGTCGGAGGATTTTCATCCCCAGAGACATATCTACTGGAACCTTCGACTATGCTGAACAAGATTGCCGTCTCAAAATTCCTTAATATTCTCAGCAGTTCCTGAAATACTACAGTACACTCTTTTAACAACAAACATGTACTTACTGTCGTTTGATTTTCTTCAACATCCCCCCTCAACATTTCCTGAAATTTTCACCTTAGTACTATTAGCCTCTATGAAGACCCAGGATCAGACATTTCTCCTTTCTTGAAAAACAAAACCCTATTTGTAAATAATAGAAACCTTGTATAGCTCACATTCCTTGCCCAAGAGACTGCTTTTTGGGGGGAGGGGGGTCATGTTATCAATGGAGGCATAGATATTAAATCTTAGGCAATTTGTAATAAAATGTCTATCTTAAAATTTTGATCAAATGTGCGTGGGGGGAGGTCATCTAGACCCAAGGGGACTGTTCACCCTCTGATTACTTTGTATTCTTAAAAGGAGCACTAGAACTTTCAGATTTGAACGAATTGAGCCACCTTCGAAGTTTCTATGTCCACCCCTTCCATATGAAGTGGCTATTGAAAAAAAATACATTAAAGCCTTATGGCTCTTTACTATAGGCAACGTTTGAGCGTTGCCTCGGATATGTTTCAGAGAAACTACAGTCATTTTGTGAAGGTTTTTCGTAGAGAAGTTTCTCCTTTTTTTCTTAATATCAAACTCTTGTATGAATTACTTTCTCGAGACCCATTGATCAAGGCCAAATTTTGGTTCTCTAGCCTGTTTTTTGTTCCAGTGCCAGATCCAGTATCAGGCTTCAATGTTCTTGCAAGCTCTCCAAGAACTATTATGGCCTCGTGGCTTCCTTCTCAGAAAGCCAACGGAAAAATAACTGGATACAACTTCTATGTGCGTGCAGTGTCTCCAGGCTCCTGGAATCTTAAAGCAGTTGTGCCTACCGCTGAACCCACCAGTGATCCGGAAGTTTTAAGATGGAAAGTCAACCCGATGAATTGCCACTTTACCATAGGAGGCTTAATCAGTGGTGGAAAATTTCAAGCTTGGATTTCGCCAGAAAATAAAGCCGGAGAGGGTCCAGGTGTAAGAACAGTAGCAATTTCTCTGAGTCCACCTAGTAAGTAGAACTTTCACCTATCTTTTTCTTTATTTCTTTCTTTGTAATTTCATTTTTATTTGTACAACTAAATAGTATAACTAAATTCTTAGCATAACTAAATTTTCTTAGGACTTCATAAGAGTAAAAGCTTGGCAAAAGACGTTTAGCAAAATATTCTCCTCCATTTTGAGCTATACCTTTAAAGTGTAAGCCAACTTTTAGCTGTGTATATTCCCTAGAATCCATAAAAACCGGCAAGGGAAGAAGGGGCATTCAAGTAAGGCTAGGTGGTATTGAATTTCGCTCATTTCTTGGATATTGTTCTGCTGACACCAGGGCTCTTGAATGAGGTTGTTTTAATGAGACCATGGCCTTTACAAAGTCTTAAGAAGCTTAAGAGCTTTTGTAGGAGCTCTCTTACTGGTTTTAAAATACCTACTCTAAGTGTTTAGCCTCAAAATGGTATTGGAGAGGATCTCTCACATGATTCCCTAATCTGATGCGCGTTCACGAACACCCTTGCAGGGTGCCCGTGGCTTGGGAACTTTGGGTCAAATTTATTTTTAAGAAATATCCAATGAAAAAGTACTCGCAAAGATACCAATATATACTACAGTATTACCGGCAGGCGATGCGGGGAAGGATATGGTGCCTCCTTCGAATAGTAGCTGAGCCGACACCAACTCGACAATCTATGCTACGGCATCTTTGGCATACCATAAGTTGGGGGATTTGGCTCCCCCTTCAAAAAGTAAGCAAACTGCAAACTAACCCCATCTTGAAGAAAGGACAATCCCTGTGTTTCGGGTGCTGGACTGTATGCTCTATGAATTGCTCGATGACCCAGTAATTTATTGTTGGCGAAACTTTAAGCTATGGATTGACTTTCTCTGTTGGATTGAGACAAGCATTAACAGTGTCGTTGAACTTCAAGAAATAGTAACTTCAGACACTAAAGATCGCTTTCAGTTTTTCAACTGAGTCTCCACAGATAGCTCTGCATTCAGTGGATGCTTATCAGCCAAAAATTGGCGTCTACATAGCTCGAATAGGAACACGTTTCTGCTAGGCTAGCTAGAGCCCCTTTCAAAATACCATTTCTTTAATATATCTGTCATTGTCGTATACGCCCCATCCCACGATGCCTCTTATTCCCATACTGACATCTTCTACAACTCCCCAAAATAACTGTTACGAAAATTTCAAAGAAAGATATGCTACACATCGCTGGGGATTTCAACGCAAGAATAATAGCTATGTACGCTCTGGCATGTCCTTGAACAAAGAGCATAACACCAGTAGTTCACGGTTGGGGTGTCTATGCTTTTCATAACGGCATTTGACTCAGTCCAGAGAGTTGGCATTCGGGTAGGTAGCTATAATTAAAGACGGAGTTCCAAACAAGCTGGTGATACCGATGAAAGCGTATTACGATAAAACACGTGCCCCAATCCAGGCTCTCATCCACGAGAGCTCTCTTCGATGTTGTTCATAGAGTACGGTGCAAGACAGAGATACTGTCTCTTAGTCATGCTTTTCAACTTCCTAATTGATTAGATAATGCCAAGGGCAATGTCCTGCTTTGTTGGCACACGAGTTAGCCACGTTTTTAACATGAGTTATCTAGATTACACCGACGGCATAGGTCTCCTGTCTAGGACCGTCACAGATTCCCAGGAAATGCTTACCAAGGTGACAATTACCGCCCAATCAATGGGTGTCAAAATTAGTATTCCCAAAGCAAAATTCTCATGTCCATTACGTCAAATCTGACACAGTCTATCTATCTCCAACAAGATGAAATTGAGGTGATGTACATATAGTGTGTTCTTGCTAGTTAAAAATCTGCCACGACTTAGTCAAAATAAGTTAAAGTTTAAAGTTTCTCCTTTGGACGATCTATATACTCATAGATTGTTTTTATTTAGTTCAACATCTGCCTAAATATTCCTTGAAAACTTCCCTTTAATACCCTTAGTTTGTGTAGTTGCAATACTTGTAGTAACAGTAGTATGTTTTGATTTATGTATGTTCTTAGCATACATAGTGCATTTCGATTTAAACCAATGCAGTTTCAATATCTCCCAAAATTTTCGCCTTAATACCCTTACCTTTAGTAGCAGTAGTAGTAGCACTAGTAGCTATAGTAGCAGCAGTAGCAGTAGTAGCAGTGGAATAATTAGTAGTAGTCTCAGCTTTAATAGCAGTAGTAGAAGTAGTAATTGTAATAATAATAGTTATAGCAGTAATAGTAGGTGTAGAAACAGCAGTATTATGATGTAAATATTGACTTTTCTTTAGTGCAACATCCCCAAGAGCAAGCCTTGTTAGTTTTAATTTTACCCATAAAACTGCTCATAAGATATTGCTGATATACCCTTTTGACAGTTTGTATACGGATGGTGTTTTGTGATTCAGTTTACCCTCCCCCCTAAAAATTCTCTGAAAATTTTACCTTCTTACCCTTAAATATTTTTTTAATGGTGGTCACAGCAGTGGCATTAGTATACAACTTAATACAATTAGCCATTACTAAGACATTTCGATATTTCCTTTTGATAACCTGTGTATTCATATACTTCTTGAAATTTTCATTTTAATGCTCTTAGCCTTACGAGTATTTCAATAAAAGTAGTAGTTGGAGGAATATTAATAGTAGTAGAACTAGTAAATGGAGCAGTGGTGGTAGTATTAGCAGTAGTGTGCAAATATTGCCTTTTTGTCAATTGATCTTCCCCTTAAAGTATTTGCTGAGAGTTCCAACTCGACACACAAATTAATTCTCAAGATACGTTCTTTTGACAATCTAAATGTACATACCGTCTTTTATTAGGTGCAATTTACGATCAGTAATCTCTCATATTTTACCCTTATAGACTTAGCCTAAATAATCCTAGTATCGCAGTAGTCGCGTTGGTAGTAAGAGAAGTAGATGTAGTGTTAGGGTTGCATTAGTAGTAGCAGTACCATTAGTAGCAGCAGTATTACTAGTAGTAGTAGCATGTACATCTTTCCTTTTGGTCAGTTGAACTTACCTTTAATTATGCCCCGGAAATTTCACCTTGACACGGTAAGTCGTTCCAAAACTATTGCTGATCTGTGCTCTTGACCCCCTTATGATGCCCTTTTCATCTTAATACTCTAAGCCTTACAAATTGTTGCAATTGAAGTAGTGGTCGGAAAAGTTTAGCAGCAGTATCAAACAGTTCGTGGTAACGAACTGTAGTAAGGAGCGACCCGGCTCAATAGTAAACGAAACTCTAAAAAACAAAATTTTGATGCTAAAATATACATCAAAAGAATCGGATTCTCATGCTGATTTTAAATATATAAATTACATCAAATTTAGTCTTTGTCATCAAAAGTTACGAGCCTGAGAAAATTTGCCTTATTTTGGAAAATAGGGAAAAACACCCCCTAACAGTCATAGAATCTTAACGAAAATCACACCATCGCATTTGGCGTATCAGAGAACCCTATAGCAAAAATTTCAAGCTCTTATCTACAAAAATGTGGAATTTCGATTTTTTTGCCAGAAGACAAATCACGGGTGCGTGTTTATTTCTTTGTTTTTTTTTTTTGTTTTTTTTTTCCTTTTCCCCAGGGGTCATCGTATCGACCAAGTGGTCCTAGAATGTTGCAAGAGGGCTCATTCTAACGGAAATGAAAGGTTCTAGTGCCCTTTTAAGTGACCAAAAAATTGGAGGGCACCTAGGCCCCCTCCCACGCTCATTTGTTCTCCAAAGTCAACGGATCAAAATTTTGAGATAGCCATTTTATTCCACATAGTCAAAAACCATAATAACTATGTCCTTTGGAATGACTTACTCCCCCACAGTCCCTGGGGGAGGGGCTGCAAGTTACAAACTTCGACCAGTGTTTACATATAATAATGGTTATTGGGAAGTGTACAGACGTTTTCAGGGGATTTTTTTTGGTTTTGGGGGTGGGGTTGAGGGGAGGGGGCTATGTGGGAGGATCTTTCCTGGGAGAAATATGTCATGGGGGAACCGAAATTCAATGAAAAGGGCGCAGAATTTTCTAAAATTACTATAAAAAAAAAAAACAATGAAAAAATAAACATGGAAAAGTTTTTTCAATTGAAAGTAAGGAGTAGCATTGAAACTTAAAATGAACAGAGATTATTACGCATATAAGGGTTTCTAAAAATACTTTAGCATAAAGAGCAAGGTATTTAGGAGGAGATAAATACTTCCATTATATGGCATCTTACTCCTCTTTGTGTTCCAATTGGTGTTTTCTGATGCGAAATGGCTAAAAATGCTGCTTTGCTGCGATGATCCAACATAGGGGGCACAAAACCTCTAGTTAAGAAATCTGGACAGTTACAAAAGGATTGAGTGTCCTGGAATTTGCATTTTCTGGCCCTCTTTAGATAAACATTTATGATTGGTGATATGAAATGGCAGAAGATACCACCTTACTGTGGCATAATTTCATTTGGTACTTAAAAATGGCACTAGATATGACATTTTCCTCCAGATAAACCCTATCCCAACGTTCTAAGACCACTGGTTTGGCATGATAAACCCCTGAGGAAAAGGGATTAACAGCAAAAAGGGAGACACGCCACTGCTTCTCATGCAAAAAAGTGATTTTCTTTGTGGTTCAAGGTGCGGGACTTTTATTCTCCTGAACATGGTTTTCGACCATTGCGATTCTAATTGTTGACTTTTCATTTTGATCTGAAACCACTTATCGGGGTTTTCGCATTAAATTTTCATTGAATTTTTATTAAATGTTAGTTTGCATATTTTGGTGCACCATGATCACAATAAACCTAAAATAGAAGGATATGCAGTAGACTAGTCTGGCAAACACAGTTTTCCGGTGACAGTGGTAGAATCATTTTAGAACCCCGGTAAATAATAGTAAATGAAAATTAAATGATTCTGTATTGGAAAGCACCTTATAAGATTCACACTGTCAAAAATTAAACTTACCTCAATAGCTCGAAAATAAACATAATGTCAAAAGTTTCTAGTAATTCTAACCAGCAACACAGAGAATGAAATACTAAACTCCACTCAAAGTTATTTCTAGGCCAAAAAATTACTGCCAAATTAAAAAAAATACTCCCAACAAAATAGCAGCAGATGGTGAAATACTTATGCAATAATCATGATTAGGGTGTGGACCAAAAAATTTCCGTGCTTCTGGAATCATATATGAAGTTCTTGTAATCTTTTAAATCCATTGCTGGAAAAATAAAAATCTTAAACTTCTAAATAATGAAAATATGAAATAATCAAAATCCTGGTGTCACCGAAATTTCATAATAGATTCAATGAAAATATAGTCGGTGGTAGTTTGCTGTGTTCAAAGAAGTTTGTTTCTAGAGAGGCGTATTCTCAGGGGGCGTATGGCAAACTCCAGGAAGAGTCGAAACAGGTAAACTATAAAAAAAGGAAATTGTAAGGAAAATATTAAGACTTCAGGGTTGGGATTGGGATAGGCTAGGGACGGATATAGCAGAAAATAAATCATTTTTACTTTGAAGTACACTTTCAGATAAAAATGACTAAAGAAACATATTTTATATTTTTTTCAAGAATTTTTGGGCCATCTTTAGAATTAATGGTGGGCTTGTATGAATGGAAATCATAATTAATCTGATGAAGAATTAGTTTTTATTTCTATCTTTTAATTATTTAGATTCACCAAAAATCGTCACTATTGGAAGAAAGGTCCTAGCATCGTATCGAAGCACTGTTTTACTAGATTGTGTCGCCATCAGCCGTGCAAATCTACAAAGAAAATGGCTGAAATTTAGTCAAGAAATAAAGAACTTTGATAGGTTTGTTCTTATTCTTCCTATTGTTCTATACTTCTTTAATTAGGAGGCTCTGATTTCCATAGATTTCCAATTAAAACTTACAGACATCGCAAATAAAGACATAATTAGGTTCATCGGAAATCAAGGTTAGGTCCCAAAAATATATTATGTATGTTAACCTCAATCTTGATCTATACTTGCAATTTCAAAAAAGCATTGTTTATTAGGAGGAGGGGAGAGGAATATAAACAATAAAATTTTGTTTAGTCATGGTTTAATTCGAAAACTTATGTTTACAAAATGTTTAAATATGTCAGGGCCTGGAAACGTGAGAACTTTCCATTTTCCTACTACCTTTATATTAGATTATTGGTTTAGACCTAAGTTTTACAAAACTCAAAGTAAAAAAAAAAAAATGAAATTCTCATTTTTTCTTTATATATGTACTATATTATAGATAATGTAATGTATTTGAATAGACTATGTGCTATTTTGACATGCAAGAGCCTTTAAAACTTGTGCGAACAGTTGGAAACACTAATTGAAAAAGGAAATTGATTAATATCTTTTTTCCCCAATAGAATAAAGATAATTGAATCGATGTGTATATTCGGTGATTTAACATTGATAAAACAGAAATTAAAAAGTAATGGCAGTAGAGAGAGTTTAACATTATTTAGCCAAATAAAAGGAAAAAAATATTTTGTTGAATGATCCTATAAGTAGTGGCATCACTACCAATTGCTAGTATTGGCTATGCTATGGGAAAAACATTTGTGACTTCAGGAAAATTAAATTGTAAAAATAGACGTTGTTTCGACTGTAAGTAAGTAGAAATACTAAAGCTTGAAACGAACAAGAATTATTGCTTGTATTAGAGAGATACACCCTTTTCAAACCCTTTATTTTACGTTAAAGGCTCATATTTCCTTAAAACCCTTCTCGGTCAAATTTACTGTTCCTTTTTTGTACAATTCTTTCTTAGTGAGGATTGAGTATGTGTAATTGAGGATGGTGCAGCCCCCATAATATATGGAATAATTTCTGTTAGTATTAAACTTTTATTTTGCTCCTTACAGTAAACAAAACGTGTTTCTTTTTATTTAATGACTAACCATTAACTCAATCATGCTCGGGAATCTCCTTCCCTCCCACCCCGCGCAAAATTTGTCCTAGAAAATGATCCACGGAAACTTATCTCCAGCCTTAATACCCTCTTCGTGGTAAATCATCCCCCCCTGCAGTAAACACCCTCTAGAAAATTCTGTATACTTCCCAATGCTGGGTAATTTTTTAAGGGGGGGGGGGGGTGAATTATGGATTCATTATTATATTTTTAAGTTTAGACATTCACTGGAAGGTAAAGAGCAATATCGAAACTCAGAATAGGCTTTGCTTTCTAAGATTGTAAATACCCAAGGAAGATATCACCGGGCTTGACATTCTACGATAGTCCTGACAGAGATCTGAGATATTCCTGACTAGTGGTAATTAACAGCTATTAATTATGTGCCTATAAAAATACCTAGTCTCTCTAAAAATATTAAAAAAATATATATAAATATAATATAAATATAAATATAATATAATATATTATATATAAATATAAAAATAAATATATAAAAAAAAATATCTACAGATAATAAGACCATAATTGCCATAAAACCCAAGAATGAATCTAAAAATACTTAAAATAGTCCTTAGGTTCAAGTTCTTCTATAAAATAAATATTAAAATCTAAATTTAAGAAATTTCCAAGGGTCCCAGAGACCCCTTAACTGGGAAAAGAAAACAAATGTAGGTCTATACTTTAATCATTTTAGGCTACTGAACTATGCCTAGAAATGGTAAATAAGAGGTCCATTCAGTCAGTGCTCACACGACGACAACCAATCTCAATATCACCTATCTATATCAACAAATTTATTTTTATTAGCAACATCAAGAACCAAGACTAGCTTCTTAAAATAAATTAAACAAACTCAACTCCATTAAATATCCTCTTTAAAACAACTTTATTTAATTATTTTTAAATTCAATTATTCTTCTGTGGCCAAAATCTTTTCAAGTGTTTTTTAAATGAACCAAGAGTATAAGAGTCTTGAAACCCAACAGAAACCGAATTCTAGACATAACCCTCAGTAACGACAAGACAAAAGAGGTAACTCACTAACGGAGTGGAAAAAATGAGTATATCCCCGTGATTTTGAACTCATTTCCTGTTGTCAGCTGAAGATTACAAGTGGATGAAAGTAAATATGGAAAATAGACATCCATGCAGATGGAAAGTAGTGTAGATAATTATAAATAAGAGAGAAGCTCGAAAGACAGAGAATAAAAAAAGACAAATTTGCTTAAGTTTTCGTATGATCCCCAGTCCTTTTGAAACCTTGACTCTTATCATTTGAATATGCTGCTCGAATGTTAGACTGTCATGCAGAAGAACTCCAAAAAACCATACGTATCGATCAGATGGGTGACATCTAGGATCTCTAGAAGTAGGGAGCTCTACTACTGTTAGACTGCTCTTACCTATACGGGACAAAATAAGCAGGAACATCTTTTTTACAATCAAAGCTAAAAGATTACTGTCAAACCAATTATAAATTTTCTCAGTTATGATTTATAGCTTTAGTGTAGGGTATTCGTAAGTGTAGAGGATGTGTTGACCAAATTTTCCCTCTTATTTTAATATTCGAGAAGTGCCTGAGTCATCAACACCTTTCGTACACAGTTTTATAGACTATTAGCAAGCGTTCGATTCACTGATAGGACACGTTAGAATACGTAGAATTTTGTATTCATGTATAGTATTTCTGATAAACACATTAGCGTGGCTAGTGTTATGTACAAGAGTAACATTGCTGCAGTTAGGAAATGAGGCTATTAGCTCGTTTTGTATTAAAATCAGGAGTCAAGAAAAGTTGTGTTTCAATTCTCGTTTACATGGATCATTTTGATATAATTTATTAGTATTTTCTGCTTTTTTCAAAAATTTTCAAAAAAATTTTAGCGGCTGCACAAAATAGCTCTTTAACAGTGATCTACCCCATATTCCTTTTATAGGTATATATTGAATTCAAATGGCTCATTATTAATAATTGATGCACGAAAACAAGATCGTGGTAACTACACATGCTCTGTTCAAAGCAAAGCAAATGAAGATTCTATTGTACACTCTGTCGATGTCCTAAGTAAGTTCTTTTCGTAGTTAATCATCAGTTTATAAGAAGCAGTCTATTTTAGGGAATCTGGGTGTTCCAGGAAGGGATTAGGGGCTCCAGAAGAGGAAAAATGGGCAAAAGTCTGTTACATAAAGAAAGTAGATGTTTCAATTATGAAGAAAAAACTACATTACATAATATCTGGGTTGAGAAGTAGTAAAGAGGCCAATGGCCTATTGCATAACGGGACTAAGTGTTCCAGATACGCCGAACACTGTACTACGCTGTATCTGAGCGAAGGTAAAGTAAGAAAGTGGTTAATGGCCTATTACATAATGAGGTCCACTTTTCCCAGTGCGTGTTAAAATCTATTTGTGTAATTGAGTAGGTGTTGAGTACAGGAAAAAAGTGGGCAAAGGCCTCTTTGCCCACTTTTTGTGGCAAAAAGTAGACAATTTTGCGTCTTTTGTGAAGACACTATTGTGGCACACATAGAAGTGAAACATCCTTCTATGTGTTTCAGAAGGGTAAATGTGGTCAAATCTTTATTGTATAAGAGGATTAAGTCGAAAAGATAGAATATGAGATTGTAATCTAAAGTAAGCTCAGTACTGATCTGAGACGGCGCATTACCTTTGTGAAACAGATTTTTTTTTTTTTTTTTTTTTTTTTTAATGTTACTGCCGTTTTTGCGAAATTATTGTCCTCAGCTTATCAAATAATGATCATTCAGAGCAGGTCCTGTAAATATTTTTCACTTTTTAACATAATCAATTTATGTAACTATGTGACTTCAGAAAAAACAGTCGCAATTTTTTTTCCAGTAAAAAAAAATCAGTTGTTTTCTTTAGCCAATTCCGCTTTACCATCCACTGTTTGTCTCTGTTTTTGTTTCTTGGGTGTAAAGTGATGTAGCCACATTTCATCCACAGTAATTAATTGGTGCCATAACTTATTATTGTTCATAACTTGTGCCAATACAGCATCGGAAATGCTCCTTCAAACTCGTTTTTAGTCTTCATGGGCAAACGTGCACTCTGTATGCGGATTGCTTTCTGAAGTCAAAATTTTTATTCAAGATACACATTAAAACGCATTTTTTGACATATTTATAGCCTATGCTCTCTCCTTTTGTATAATCTAATGTTGATCTAGCACCATGTGGTGAACATTAGTGATATTACCAAATATTTTTTAAGTATTCTGGCATTCCCAAAGTGCATCATCTACCAATCTGGAACGACCGCGTTTTCATTTTGCTGCCCAAACTTTTTTTTAAGGATGGGAACAGAAGTGACCCGTCAAATTACCGACCAATTTCCCTTCTTTCAGTGTTTTCAAAAATATTTGAAAAGCCGATGCAAAAGAGGCTCACAAGTTTTTTACAATCTAATGAGTTTTTGCACAGTCATCAGTTCGGATTTCGATCGAAACATACTACGGATCAAGCATGCACTACACTCATCACTCAGTTTTCTTTATACCGCTTTAGATTCTGGAAAAATACTTACACGATAGAACGATTTCCATGGACCCTGACTCACTAAAGTCCATTGGTGTAGACTATGGAGTACCACAAGGATTGATTCTTGGTCCTACTCTGTTTTTGATATATATCAACAATTTATTTAGAGCGATAAAGAACGCGATTCCTTCTGCATGTTGTACTCTATGTCACGAAAAGGAAAATATGGTGGCATCTTCTAAAATTCTGCCATCCTCTCATGAAGATTTAGTTGCCTTCGCTGACGACAGCAATATCCTATGTGCTGAAGTCACGGAACAAGCTTTAGAGGTTAAACTTCACATGCTTATGGAGCGGTCTTACCACTGGTTTGACACAAACCGACTTGCTTTAAATATCGCTAAATCACACTTTCTCATATTTTCCAGAACTGGTAAGGTATGCCCGCCCTTATCAACTATATCTACCTCGAAAGGACCTTTGTCTCAACCTAACGTAAGATACGTGCGTTTCCTAGGAATTTTGTTGGATGAGAATCTTTCTTTTAGAAACCACATCAAGATAGTCCAAGCAACAATATCACGTAATCTTGGGATTGTTCGGAAACTTAAACACATATTTCCTGGATCTATTCTTCGGACCCTGTATTTTTCACTCATTCAGCCGTATTTAACTTACTGCAACTCGATTTGGATGTCTACTTTCCAGTCTCTGTTCCATCCGATTAAAGTAATTCATCAAAAGGCTCGCCAGTTAGTTAACGAACTTAATAAAGGTCATCGAAAATTGCTTTTGAATACTTATGCACTCTATGTTGTCTCTTGATCTTCAGTGATTTTCAAGTATCTTCATGGTGAACTGCCTCGCTGTTTCAATTCTTTCTTTCCCGATTTAGTTAATTCAAGGAGCTCTTATAATCTATGCAATAAAGACCACCTACTATTACCTCAAACTAAGACTGTCAGATCAGATTTTAGTCCCCGAATAGCATTTAGTAAAGTATGGAACAGTCTCCTTGATAATGTCCGTAGCATTCATTCGTTTGATGCCTTTAAAACCCAACTAAAAATATTTTTGGTTGATAAATATAATGGGGAGTAAATTTGAGAATAAATTTATTTTTGAATTGGTTTGAATTAATATTGTTATTTGTTTAATATTATAATGAATAATGAGGGTAGGGCGACATCCCTAGTTGCTAGACTTGAGCACATTTATTTATTTAATTTTAATTGTTGTGATTTTGTGTTGGTGGGAGATGGTGTGGACTTGGATTTGAATTTCGAGGACGAAGTGATAAGTAAAAATAACACAAAGTTATTTAATTGGATTTCTTGTTTTTTTAAGAAGAGACTCTTTATTTGGTATTTATTTTTGTTTTAACCCCTATGTAACGGGCCACGGAGCCTTGTAGGGGTAGAGAGTTATTGTTGTCCATTTATTTTGATGTTAATAAACTGAAATGAACTGAATTCATCGTAAACATCACCTAACTCACCTTTGGCTTATGTATTGTATTGCCCTTTAACAACAAAAGTTTTGTATACAGCTCGATACTCGATTTCATCCATTTTCACAAAGATTTTCAAATCTATTTACGCAATCAGTTATCATGCAGCAATTACTTTGTCCAAAATGGCTGGAAATTATTATGAGTACTACTCAGAAGTCATACAACCACAATGCTCAGCGTCTTTTGACAATTTCTGCTATGTTATCGTTAGGGCTGGGAACTTTCTAGACAACGTAAGTAATTAACTTAGTTAAATAAATGATCCTCCAGCTTAGTTAAATCTGCCTTAAAGGACTAGAACAAATAAAAAATAACTATGGCTTAACAACGATATCTTTGCTTCAGTGTGCCTTTTTGTATACCTAGAAATGTCTTTGAAAACGAACGAAGGTTCTTGAAATCATCCCTTGCCAACGGAAGCTTTGCAATTTCTCAATCGGCTATTATATGTCCAAGTGCTTCAGTTCATCTGTTGCTGACGAATTTGAATTTAAAAGTCTTTTTGTTTATCTTATTGATTTTCCCTCGGTATTTGCTCCTATTCACCATCTTCATGAGAAAGCGGCAAGAAATCCCCAGTCGGCTACACACACTCCTGTTGAACTCCTTACGATTAAAGATATGTTTTTATCACTATCTTCGTTGGCATATCAATACTTCCAAGGAGATCTCTCATGTTGTTTTTCGGGACTGCTCAAAGTAGTAGGGGAAGTAAATTTATATATAGTTCGAAACTGGTAGGATGTAATGATTCCACCTACTCCCTCGGTTTGTTCAGACTTTGGTCTGGCCATGACTGTGGGGCGTGCTTGGAACTTGGTTGCCGCTGAGATCCGGCAGTCACGAATACTTGGCTTCTTTAAGAGACAGATGAAAAGTTTCTTATTAAAGGTTTCTTACTAATTGTTTCTTATGGTTTAATTTTTTTATTATTATTTTTTTGGGTTGTTGTTTTGTTGGCGATGGATTCTCGATGACGCAGATAATTTTAATTTGTATTCTACTGTTGGGTGATGTCAGGCTCGCTGTTTAGTGGGGACTGCCGGTTAGTTAATTTCTCTTCCTTATAGATTTATATTTAGATGTTGTTTAGTATGTCTATGCCAAGTTTTATCATTCTTTATTTATTGTATGTCGTTTCCCATGTAACGGGCCATTGAGCCCTTTTGGATATTGTTTTTTGTTACTGTTATTTTATGGGAATAAATAGAACTTGAAAACAGGAATTGATTTAAGGTCCCATAGAGGCTTATAACACAAACATATTTTGATTGAATAACTATTCCACCGAATCTAGTGAACTAAATTTCCTCCTCTAAAAGTTAACAGGTTAAATTCAGCCCAATGCTCTAAGAAAATGCTTTCTAACTTCGAATTTCTGTAACTTGTGAAATTTTAATTTCATGTGTTTCTTAAAGTTGCTTTAAAGTGTTGCTTTTGTTCATAAAGACGAACGGTTTGTACAATGAACTTCTTAACTTTTAGTGCCCCCTGATTCTCCAGTGATTTCAATTATGAAAATCAACGAAAGCAGTATCATACTTGGATTTCGTCTCGAGGATAACGGTGGAGCGGTGCCTAAAGATTTTCTGGCTAACTTTAAGCAAGTTGGGGCAGAGTGGAAAGAGATTTGCATTCATTGGAGTGAAAGAACAGTAACATTCATCGGTTTAAAGTGTGGAACCACTTATCTTGCTCGACTAGCTGCTCGAAATGTTGTTGGTGTTGGAATGTCAAGTGAAATTCTGCGCATATCGACTTTGGGTGGTAAACCAAAATTGCCAGTTAATAGTAGTTTTATTCAGCTAAATTCCACTTGCATTATTCTAGCTTTTAAATCATTTGAGGATGGTGGCTGTCCGATGCAAGAGCTGAATATATTTATCCGCAGAGCAGAAACATCGCACTGGACAGCAGGTATTACTACCAATGTTTTCTATGAAATATATAATCTGTAGATGGGTGATCTTCTGTACTGATAATGTGTTATTTTTTGCTGTTCATCTAGCATTGTTTTAGCCTATGTAGTTTATATATGCGTTTCATTATTTTAAAAGTCAAAAAAGTCATATTAAAACATTCTCAAATAATCTTTTTTCAATGTCTGGCACTAAAACTTCCAAAGGATGGCATAGCCTTATTACGTTTCTGTTTTTAGTTATTTTGCCTGTTTTCTATTTTTTTTTTTTTTTTTTTTTTTTTTTTTGTGATTTTTTTCTTCTCTCAATCCCTGTCCTGAGGTATCTTAACATCTGGCATGGGGAATCCTATAGAGGCCGTAGCCACAAAATGGTTAATTCTTTTCGAATATCTTTGATATTTTACCACTATATATAGAGCAAAACCCCCCACCGTGTTAGATCACGAAATTTATTATCTTTCACTGTCAAATTATCTGGAAGGTAATACACGGTGAATTCTTGCCTGTAAAATCTTTGGCTACAGTTTCCCTGTGTTATTAAAACGACATCTCTTACTGTATATTTTTTTGAGTTAAAATGGTATAAGCAGGCGTGGACGCAGAAACTTGTTTAGTGCAGGGGGCCAAAAATAGAAAATATATAATAAAACAGGTAAATTACTCTTATATGAAAATCTAAATATATTTAGAAAAGTTATATAAATTCTTAAGATGCCAACGGGAGTGAAATGGGCCTAAAGGCTAACCTCTGTATGACTAATTTTGGTAAGCGTTATGAAATTCTTCTATCAGAACACAATTGTTCTGGGAAATTTTCAGAAAGTAAGGTAGTTTCCAAATCTATATGTGCATAAAGAAAATCCAAAATTCTTATTTATGAGGGTTTTTCTAATCTATTATGTAATTTTATTTTAGTTGGAGAAACGTCTTTGGGACTTGAAGAGAAAGTCATTCGAGGGCTAGATCCCGACAGTTCTCATGAGTTAAGGATTACTGCTAGAAATGAAGCAGGAATCACAGAATCTTTATACAATTTCAGAACACTTCCTTTAATTAAAGGTATAAGTCTTGACTTTTTCATTATCACTCAGAACCGTTGCCGAAACCCTTTTTTTATCAACAGATAATAACCCTTATCTGATAAGTACATGGTTGATGATTAGTTTTTTCGATGGATCATTGCTGCTAACCTAGACAGAAATCAAGAAAAAATTGGGTGACTATTGGATTTTCTCTACTGCCTGTGAAAAATGATTCCATCTTCTCGAAAGGGCAGGATTTCAAAGTGGAAATTATCTTTGCTACAAGTGATATGAAATGCATCTGTCAGACACCCCTTAAATGTAGGGGTGCCAAAATATATTTTTAAAACCTAGGGGAAGTGCAATTTTGCTGTTCTTTTCAGATTTTTTTTAGAATTTTTTCAGTGAAAACACGAAAAAGGTCATTTTTTATTGGAAATATTGAAAAGTGAATTTTTAGAAATTTAGGAGAGAAGGGAAAAAGCTTTTGGCCTAAGTGTGAGTGAGTATATTTTAAAACTATTTGACATTAAGAGTAGATTTGTTCCTGATTGCCGGTCTTAGAATATTGAAGGAGGGCTGTATTAAATACAAATTGGACGTTCTAATACTCTTTTGAGTAAGAAGGAAACTGAGGGGGGGGGTCACAAAGTTCCTTCCTTTCATTTTGGACCCAGTGTCCTTTTTTAATAAAAATTTTGGGCAAGATTTATAGCGAAGATGGTTATTGTAATGAGAATTAATAAAATACACGACAATTAAGATTTTTGGAGGCCTCCATAGGATATTAAAAACGAACGGGAATTAAGTAAAAAAAAATTATTTGTTCCAAATGAAACTAAGTGCAACGTTAGGACTGGGAGTAAGGAATAAGTTCAACTTTGCATCGTCTGTAAATTCAAACTGCGGTAGCTTGAGCTTATGTTATATTTCATCGATGCAGAATTTCACGGAAATTTTTCAAGCAAAGCTAATCATTTGCAAATTTTATGAACTATTCACATTCGATCATAGATACGATATACTGTATCGGGAGAGAAACATACGTATATGTGTAGGAGAGAAACAGAAAACATTTATGTGAAAGACATAGAAAACTTGAGACTTGTTTTTAACTTTATACTCATAAAGCTCTGATGAAATACGTTATACTTGCTCACGAAAAACTGTCCTGCTGGTATGTCTGATTGAAAGTGAAATTAATCTTTCTAGAAAGCATTCAAAAAAACTTCAAATGTGTGTTTTAAAAATAATAAAGTAGGCCTATATTTTAGCAGAACATATAGTAGAAGCTCTTGCTTATTTTTAATTTAATTTTGTTAGCAGGAGATGGGAATCTTCCTACTCTTATCGGAAACTCCCTCAAGTAGAAAATTCTTCCAAAGAAAATGAAATTCGGTACCTGGCAGAGCCTACCCTAAGTTTATTTTTTATTCAATTTAAAAAACAGCTTAGTGTTTTAACACCAATAATGATTTTACATATCTTTTTTTTAACTTCAGATAGAAGAATAGTTTATCATAAAGCTTTATTCTTAACTTGTCAACATATTGTTTTAGATAGATTGGTTTTCTGAATGCTAATTTCAAAGAAAAAGAAGATAGTTTTAAAACTAGAAAATACTGTTGGCTCATAAAGTTATCGTTTTACCCCTATACTCTCTTTTGTATTATCATTTGAAATTTAAGCATTCTATTTACTATCTTTCAGACTATTTTGAAGAAATTCATGTTGCTGTGCACACCGAAAGCACCTCCATCAGCCTTGCTGATATTCGAATTATTCTATCAATATCAATCTCATGCGTAGCTGTCTTATCCGCAGCAGTAGCAGGGATTCTCTTATGTCTAAAAAGGAGTAAGTGCAGTTTTTATATATGAGTTTCTCAATTTATTGAAGCTCAGTGTTTGAGTTGTAGAAAATGGAATCAGATAGCTGATGTAAAAGTTTTAATTTTTAAAATTCACCACAAGCGGGCAATGATTAAAGCGCCTAATAAGATGCTTAAAGTGTCAAAAAGATAAAATCTTCTTGCACTTTACTATGAGTTGTTTTGTCATTTTGTTTGTCAGTTTTTTTGTCATTGTAGCTCTGTGACATCAAAATATGACCTTGCAAATCATAGCCTTTGTTTCAAACCTTAGACAACATTAGTGTGTCAAAATACTTGGATGCCTAGCCGACAGATTCAGATCTAGTTTTCTATTTAAATGAGATCAATATAGATACATCAGTATTGATGTGTAAATATTAAAGTAAAAGAAGATGCTTTAAGAAATATTTTCTAAAAAATGTCTATAGTTGAAATTTGATTCTGCAGCCACTTTCTCCCTCTTTCTCTCTCTCTCTCTTTCTCTCTCTCTCTCTCTCTCTCTCTCTCTCTCTCTCTCTCTCTCTCTCTCTCTCTCTCTCTCTCTCTCTCTCTCTCTCTCTCTCTCTCTCTCTCTCTCTCTCTCTCTCTCTCTCTCTCTCTCTCTCTCTCTCTCTCTCTCTCTCTCTCTCTCTCTTTCTCTATTTCTCTTTCTTTCTATCACTTCTCTATTCCTCTCTCTACCCATAGTTTTTAATAGTTAATTAAACTTTTAAAAAAACGGCTTTTTTAACTGCAAGAATTGGAACGACATTAAAAATTAAAACGAAATTATTCCGTATATGAAAAGGGTTTTTCCTCATTAGCGCCCCACTCTTTACGCTAAAGTTTGAATCTTTCTCACAACTCTACTTTTTAAAACAATAAAAAACTTTAGTGTAAAGAGCGAGGCGTTGAGGAGGGGATAACCCTTTTCATATACGGAATAAATTCTGTTCGTTTTAAGTTTTAATGTTGCTCCTTACTTGCAGTTAAAAAAAATCCAGATCTTTTATATATCAAAGAAGCCAAAAAAGCAAATAAAGTCACTGTTAATTTCAACTAAAAAGTGTATGAGTTGCATTTGCTAAAAAACTCACTTTTAAGCCAACATAATATCCTTGGTTCTATGCATTAGCTTCAACTAAAAACAGTTATCATTGTCAATTTAATATCCCAGGTGCTCTGTTGCACACGTGGTCTAAAGGGTTTCTCTATGTAAACCCTATACTAAGTTGTAACTGAGCAAGAAATAGCGATATTTCATTGGAAAAAATTCACGAAAGTATAAAGAGATCTCAGACATATAACTGGTTGTTTTTCTTTATGTCGCCCCTTTTTCTCTGATATCTCATTTGCAGGGCAGCAAGCAGCCCAACTTTCAAGTATTACACATTCCTATGGGCCTTCTGATTCATCCTTTCCTGTGGCTTACCAGGAAAAAAATGAATTTGATTTTAAGGAAAGAATACAGCGTCAAGATGATCAGTTCCAAAGGAACTTCCTTGCAAGTCCAGAAGAAGGTAAGTGACATACGCCATAGTAGGCACTACATCTCCTTTATTTATTTTGCTTTTATTAGAACTCATTAAAGGTAAAGAACTAAATTTCTTGGCAGAAGTAAATGTTTAATAATCGTCGTTTTAGTGTTAGTGATATGACTAAAACCTTCCATAATGTGTAAATGTCGTTATTTTTTGATGTCATAATAGCTATGAACGCTGCAAAGACAGAAAAATTACTCCTTTCATTCATGAAAGACAATATGAATGGGGCACATCTGTCATTACGAATATGGGGCTTAAGCCCCACCAGTGGGGTATGACAATATTTGTGGGTCATGGGCAGGATGTGCCCTCTTCGACCAACTATACTTTAGAGCCTTTATCTTGAATAAAATATATTTTTCATGTGAATGAAGTCACATTCATATACATTTAAAGGGCGAAAGGGATACATAATAGTATTGCAATGATACAACCCGAGATCTGGTATGGAACATTTATGAGCAAACAATGATATTGCCAGCTTCTGGGCAACGGGAGTTCTATACAACTTCGTTTGCTTTTAGGCTACAACATGGTAGACGTGGTAGATACAACACTGCAAGCAAGAACCATTGAGGGCCTGTGTTGGCCAATTTCAGAGAATTGTGGACTGACAAAAGCGACCGTTGGAATCCTTATTAGCTCTTTACAAGAAAAAGAAAAATCTATCCTTGATGGTCGAATTTTGGAACTCCAGTAAGGATTCCCCATTAAGCTCAACGCCGCTTTTATTGGTGAATAAGAAGATGGGTTGAGACCAGGTAGATCCTTTTGTATCACAACCCACGGCATGAGGAGCCTTGAGCGGATTAAAAAATGAGTTTTATTAGTGCCATAGTCAAAAAGAGTCATAGTCGAAGAAAGACTCAAAATTCGATAATCTAACCAAAGTTCACCCTGTATTAGGAATTATGTGTATAGAGAATATAGACACCAGTATGCACGAGGGCGTAGGTAGAAAAGTAGAGAGGTGTGAAAAGACCCACCACAGCAACTGTCGGTAATAGATCAGCACCGCACCATTTCAGCCAATAAGAAAAAGCGAAGATTTAGGCCTAAATCAGGGTAACTTTTAAAAAAGGGTTGAAATTGAATCGTTGGCTGGAATAGTGTTGTATAACTAAGCTTCAAACCCGCCTAAGCCTTAAGGCACAAACTACCTTTATGGCTTTACCACTTCAAGACCCTACAATTCAATATACTTTCGAGAACTCAAGGAAGCTTTTGTCAACAGATTCGAGCTTTTTCCCGGAAAAATTTCAGAAGAAAAAGAAACTCAGAAACGTGGAAAGAATTCGAATAGTAATATCAACACATATAGGCATAAAAATGTCTAGGAATATAAAATTATAAAACGATATACTAGGCAAAAAAATTCAAGTGCGGACTTCATTCATTGGTACAACAACAAAATAATGGGAAATTTTTCGAATCTACCGATGCGTATATAAAAGTATACTTTAAGGAACAAGAACGAGAAATAATTGACAAAATGAAAGAATTAGTGCATTACTACACAGAAATGATGGCTCTGAGAAAGAACAATCGCAACATGGTAAGAATAATATTAATAGGCACCCTTACGCAGAACAAAGGAGCAGATTAACCAGCAAAACAAATGGAGACATAATTACCCAGGGAATTACACGGGAAATATCCCCAGTTGAGAGGATCGGAAAATCAATTAAGCAAAGGGCCCATAATAACGCATAAAATGGTGTGTTTGCTGATTCATACGGTTTTTAATTATTTAGGTAGACAAATAGTTAGAATAGCTTCTTTAGAATTAATTATTTTGGTGCTAAAACTTGCCGACAAACCAACTGCATTAATAAAGTGAAAATTATCCATATCGATTCAGTTGTGGTATGATGTTATTTTGAGGATAAATATCCGCACCCGTCAAATAAGGTTTCAACAGGAATTAAACAAGAGAGTGGAACAATGTGCGGAAGAACATATCAGAGATATTGGAATCCTGAGCGTCCTCTCACAGGTGGTGATCTTGTTGACTGTGGGAGTGGGTGAGGTAATCCTTAAGCGAAATTGATAGACGAGAATACCCCAGCTACCGAGTCTAGGAAACTAGAAACCAGATATACTAATTCACCCTAAAAGAATTTAGCTATTATTCTTGCCTTTGGAAGATTTGAAAAAATAGACAACAGGAAATCTCGACTCGTAAGGATAAGAAAACATAGCCAACCCATTGGAAAGGCAAAGCTTCCTATAGTTCTTGATTTCTGTGTCACTTCCCTTCAGAAAATGATTGGCTTCAAACCTTAATTTGCCAGGATGACGCAGTAATAACGAGACAACAATCGTGCTAGTCTGGCTTGCAAATAAGAGTTGAGAACATGCTTTTTCGCAAAAAAAATCAAGAGATCATAATTCAATAATAAGGACCTAATGCGAGAACTCAGTTTCCATTTGAAGACGGCGAAAAAAAAGAAACTATAAAAGAAAAGTACATTTCCAAAAGACAATAGAATTTGAAAATTTAATCTGAGTTCGCAGAAAATATAGGTTAATCTATGTTTTAAAACAATTTTTATTCTTACTCTGATAATAAGAAAATCTAGAAAAGACAAAAAAGTTGCAAAAATCGAATACAATCAGAAATTTCAGTGATGTGGCTGAATTGGATGAGCATTGGGGGGGGGGGTTGCCCTATGAACTTGATGTGTTATTTAGCCTCAAATGATGGTGTGAAATAATATATAATGTAAACAAAATTTAATAGTCAGATCCCTAAGCCAACAACTGGTTGGGTTCTTTCGTGGTCAACTGTGACCACCTCTCGAAGGCCTAGTCTTTCAATATGGTAGCCCTAGGTTACTGTCTCCCCCAATAACAATAAATATCTATTTCCCCAACCTCTACCCTTTAATCGATTCTAATCATAAGTTGTTATTGATGTCTGTTCCCTTTTTACTGTCTAATGGCTTAAGACCCAAAACAAGTTACCACATGTTTCCATCATATTAGTACCTCAAATATGCCAACTATATTGAGGCAAACAAGCAAAAATATTTTTAAGCTGATTCATGTTAGTTTTTGGAAGCTTATTTGGCCTCTCCTGGTTTTTCAATCTCCTGGAGGCTTTTCTGTTTCTTCATTCTTTAGTGAATCGCTTTAGAAAAGAGTAAGTAACGAGTTAGCGAGAGTAACGGACAATGAAGAACCAGGTAGGTTCCCACTCTAGAATAGGGTGTTTAGAACACATGTTTACCCTGCGACTTCTTCTTCGCCAACGTTTCATTCACGGATTGGATACCTTCGCAGTCTCTTTTGACTTCAGCGCTGCATTTGACTCGATACTACGACCCTTGATATGGCAAATAATGTTCGAAGAAAATAATCAACCTACTAAGAGCATACTATGAGAATACCCTGAGTAACGTACTATTAGATGGTGAACTAACGGAACTATCTGAAGTACCAATGACGTCCGTCAAGGATGTCCGGTATCGCCAATTCCTTTCAACTATATTATAGATTGGATAATATTTTACTTAACCCGGATGTATCGTTGCAACAAGTGCAAAAGATAGGACAGATGCCATATTTTTGCCTATTGGGGGCAGTCTTGAGGGCAGTCATGGGATTTGTTAAATCGTTACTACTTACGACTCTTATAAAATCAGCAAGTCTTTTTTATTCTTAAGCGTATCCAAAATCAGACTCAACCAGAATTGCGTCATGATTTAATCCTCAAATACGTGAAATATTTAATATTTGGTTTAATATTTGCCTGAGCATTTTATAGAATACTACTTCACAAACATTTAAATTTTAATTTGTGTAACATTGAAGATTTTAACGGCGGTTTCAAGTTTTACATAGCTCTGATTTTGTTCTGTTTTCATTATTTAGCAACAACAATAAAGGCTCAAAAAATTTATAATTATTTTTTTTTCCTCATACAACTTTACCAGCCCAGAAAAATAGCCACTCTATTGGCATAATACTTTTATTCCGTCATGATTTGGACATTCATTCCTTTTTATAACAGTCTTATAATTTATGCTCTTCCTCTGGATTAAAAAAAAACTGAATTCCATGAATTCAAACCCTAAATTTTAAGCAATCCTGTGTATTCTAAGGACTTTTTACTTTAATTAATTCATGAAGTATGCTACAGTCCTTAAAAAAGGTTTAAAGTTTTAGATTCTTCCTTCCCCTCCGTCTCCTGAGATGTATAGTGTTTGTTTTTACGAAAAAAAATAATTTTTTAATCTTGCTATTTTTTTAGAATATTCAGATATTTCACCTTATGCCACTTTTCAACTGAGTGATCTGCCTACTAATGTTACTTCGATGTATGGAAACTCACAAACATCAAATATAATGAAATTAGTAAGTTATCAATATGTCCATTTATAGATTTCATTATATTGAATCGTAGGTACATTGAAAAAGTAGTATACTTGGGTTTAAGCTATGGACTTTAGAAAAGGAAGATCCTCAAGAGCCGTATGAAAATGCTCAGTCAAATTGTGAAGAAAGGCAGAGCCAACAATAGTGTTAAGCCCAGGAAATGAGTTATTCTAAAAATACTCTCGGAAATATATTTTGTCTATTCCTAAGGAACCTCAGTTGAGTTGTTAGAATGCTAGATGCTCATTTTACAACCCAAAGCACAAGGTATAAGTCTTAGTAGTATATGCCCCTTTATTTCCGACTGAAGGAGATAGTAGTGACTCAGATGGAGTTTAACTAACAGCAACAAGAACAAATAGACAGGATCCCAGATAGAAAAATGGTATTTTTATTAAGTGATTTTAATGCCCAATTTGGTGGAAATAGGATTAGATTAATCCTATTAATTAATTAAGTGATTTTAGTGCCCAATTAATTTTTGTAGGAAGTGAAACGCTGGAATTTAGTAGGAAATGACATTGGAACTTAGTAGGTATAATAACCTAGTTATAACCAATACAATATTTGGTCTTAACATGGCCATTAAGCTAACTTGATACTCGAGTGACGGCAAGACAGCCTACCTTATTGATTATTAAAGCATAAATTGTTGTTAAATTGATACTCTATTTTATTGTCATTAATGTTAAGAGTGAAGAGTAGTAAGGCAACAACAAATACTACGGTCACCCCGGTCTCTATCCATAAGAAATTCTACGGTGTAAAGAAAGATTTTATTCACTTAACACACAAGATTGGGCAGTCAAAACAGTTGAAGTTAGTTTAAGGAGGTTGTCCATGATTTTACACCACTGGCACTTTTGACAAAGGCCATTGCAAGTTTTGAAGAAATTATTTATAAATATAAATTAACAATCAGTGTAGGTATGGGAACCTCTGACAATGTGTCGCTAGTTGGCGATCGTATGAGAGACGAACAGTTTGATATCGTTTTCACTGGCTCTCAATTTTTCGGACGCCCAGGCAACGGAACTCATAACCTGCTGTATTTGAATATGAAATGTGGCCAAGATAAGACGGACCGATACATCTGGTGCGTTTTCGCAAAACAAAATTGGATGGAGCTGGTGTTAATTTTACGTCCACATTAACATTGGTAGTAACCAGTAAGATATACTAGTTATTTCAAGAACTATTTTCTTGGAACAAATGCAATTCACTAGTCGTTGCATCCATAAGTGCTTTTAAAACCTTTCTGCCTCCCATATATTCAAATCCTATGGCTGAGCATAACTAAGGTTTTTTTTATAGGACTTTGGAGTCTTCATCATGAGCTGTATGTAACTCGTAAATTCTTGAGACCTCTTTTAAACATTTGAAAACCTTTTAAACCTGTAGGAGGAGGAAGACATCTGAGCATCTGAATTTTTTACACGACTTCGGAGTCATCATCGTGGATTGTACGTAACTGATATAGTTTGATAGATTGTTGCCCGTGCTCGTCAATTTCCCATTTATGTAAAAACTAATTTATTTAAACAGATTGTACATTACACAATATTCATAGGACAATCCTTTGGCAAGAGTTGATGGATTTCATTGGTGGGATTTTTTACTGCCACTTGCAAATATATAAAGATGAAAGATAAATCCACGAGATATCCTTCATTGAAAAAAAGGAAAATGAATACTTCCAAAGAATGGCTGTTATGGATCGAATTTTTCAGAGTAAAAATGTTTTACACTGACATCAATATTTTCTGCACTGAAAAGTTTTGAACATGAAGAGACTGATGGGTGGCATCTCTTGTACGGTAGATACGCCATCTCTCTCTTTCTCTCACGCATAAGTATTAGGAAAAGAAATCTTTTTTTCTATTTAACAATTTCCTTTCATTGTCATTTCTTTTTTTTTGTGTTTCTTCTTCAACAACTGTTATGTCTTTCTTTATTTGTCCTGAGTAAAAACTGAAGAGTGATGAGGTGGCTCTCCACCTGTTAGATCTTTTCCACTTATTCGAAATTTCAATAGGCTTGAGTAGTATATCTAAGATTTTCTTAAGTTTTTTCTGTAAAGTCCTAGCCCAAGCTCTTACCGAGGATTAAAAATATGCAACAGCCGGTAATATAAAATTTTTAGAAAAGGGTAGTGCAGAGCAAAATGGCCTAGTGAACCGACTGTCAAGACTATAACCTTCCATTGACGTGTGACCCTTTTAGTAGTCCATTCTATAACCCAATTTTTTCGGTATAGGAGCAGCAGCACAACAATCAATATCTGGACAAACGAATGTGATTTTTAGATTAACCATATTCAGCGAGCCGAAAATGACATATAATCACAGCCAAACCCTTTTTTATCCTTAAATGCTCACCAATGTCTGTTCTTAGCGTTAACTTGATGATTTCCAAATATGGTGTGTTTACGGTATTATATTGGAATTGTCTTATATTGCAGTTATGAACATCTTGACTTGTTTTCTGTTCAAAACATGCGGGAGGGGAGTGCATCTAACCATCTCAATTTCTTATAGGAGTTTGGAGTCATCATCATGGACTGTAAGTAATTCTTATAGGTTGGTAGATTGTTGCTAGTACTCACCAACGTTCCATTTATGTAAACACTATTCTTTTTAAACAAATTATACAACACCCAATTTTTATAGAGGAATCCTTCGGCAAGAGTTGGCATTTCATTGGTTAATTTTGGACTGCCACATGCAAATCTATAATCGTGAAAGACAAATACACGAAATAGTCTTTGTTGGAAAAAAATTGAAAATGAACATTTTCAGAAAGCAACCATTTCAGATACAACTGTTCATAGTAACTATTCTTTATACATATATCAACATTCTCTGCATTGAAATGCTTAGCCGTGAAATGACTGAAGGATGGGATTCATTGTGCGATAGACACGTCATCTCTCTCTCTCTCACAAGTGTTTAGGAGAAAATTTCATTTTTCTGTTTAACAAAATTTTTTTCGTTCTTGTATTGTTGTTTTTTCTTCGACAGCTGTTATTTCTTTCTAGCCACTGATGAGGTGGCTCTTGAGCTTTATAAGCCTTTCCACTTTGTCGAGAAATCAGTTAGCTCGAGCAGTGGATCTAAGATTTTTTTTTTTCATGCTTTCTCTAAGGTCCTAGCCAGAGTTCCAATCGTGTGATGTAGAGGATGAAAAATCTGTAGTATCTGGTACAATGTACTTTTTAGCCAGGGGTAGTGCAGAGCGAAATAAATTAGCAAGCTAACTGTCAAAACCATAGCCATAGAAGTTCAACCTTTTCAATTGTCCATTTCAGTACGACCCATTTTTCATAGTCAAAGAGCAACAACACATCAATTAATATAAGGACAACGAATACAAATCATCAATTAGCCATCTAGTGCGGGTCGAAAGTGACATATAATCACAGCTAAGCCATTTTTTATTGCTAAAACGTCATCAAAGTCTGTTCGTAACATTATGTGACTGATTTTTGAACATGATGTGTTTGCAAGAAAATTTTGAAGTTGTTTTAAATTGAGTTGTAAGCAGGGATGAACATGATCTTGACTTTTTTTACGTTCGAGGACGAGTAGGAGGGAGAAGTTGCCATTGCCAACACTTGAGGTCTCAACTAATGAAGCATAAGTAAATATATAATCTTCTGAGGATAAGCTGGCTAAATATCCAGCATAGTCTGCAAAATTTTAGTAATTTGATCGATTCGAAACGTATCACCGATAGAGAATTACCCTATGTTTTATTCCATTTCATTGGAATATTATTTGAGAAAAACGTCAATTGTATTGTCATTTCCTTGATGATCCTTAAGAGCACTAAGCTTGGAAAGTGAGTGATGAGGATATTGATTGTAAATTTTAATAATTTATCAAAGTCAAGAATATAATCATCAGCGTTTGTGAGTGCACAATACCGTGAAACAAGAAAGCTTCCAATCAATCACTTGGCCACTGCAGCCTTTATTGGAGCAAGACTGCAATAAGCCGTTGTATTATATTTCTGTAATACTTTCTTTACATATGGATCGACAAATTCACCTCCTGAATCTATTTCAATTTTATTATATCAATGTTGGTCAAGTATAGTTTCTTGATCTTTTGCAACTTCTTCGCCTCACTTTGTTTTCAGAGGAATGCAAAATTTGCAACGGGAAAAAGCTTCAGTGGTTCGATAGTGGCTTTCACGAATACTATGATTCCAATGAGAAATGCAGAGTTTATTCTCTGATGTTTCAACTAATTTTAACAAAGTGGTTATATCAAAATTTTTATCGGGTGGCATTGGGGAAAAACCGTGGGAGGCTATTTACCCTCTGATCTGTTTTGACTCTTAAAAAGGGAACTAAAACTATCAATTTCCTATGAAATAAATCATCTCTGAAGTCATGCTTTCCGTAACAACCATATAAGCCCCCCAGGCATAACTTACAATGCCTGCTTCGGGCTTTAGGGGGTTGTGTCGACCTCAAAGTTTTGTCATCTGGTGTCCGAACCATATTTGACAAAATGGCTATCTCAAAATATTTGTCAGATGGGCGAGGGGGCTAGTGGCCCTCCAATCTATTTATTCTTAAAAAGGGAACTAGAACTTTCAATTTCTCTATGAAATGAGGCCCCTATGAAGTCTATACGAGCACCTATTCCATAAGAACAATATATGCCCCTGGGTATAACTTACAACGCCTGCTCCCAGGCTCTGGGGAGTTGTGCCAACCCCGGAACTCTTGTTATCTGATTTTGAACTAATTTTAACAGAATGGCCATCTCAAAATTTTTGTCGGTTGGATTTGAAGAAAATTGTGTGATGGCTAGTTTCCCTCGGATATCTTGTGAATCTAAAAGTGAACTTAAAAAGTTAAAACTCTTAAATATCTTAAGGGATATCTTAAAAAGTTAAAACTCTTAAAAAGTGAACTAGAACTTTTAATTTTCTATCAAACTAGCCCCCCCCCCTGAATTTTATACGAGTATCTTTTTCATAAGAACCATATATGCCCCCAGGGCATAACTTGCAATGCCTACTCTTGGACTCTGGGGACTGTGTCAGCCCTGGAGTTTTTGTTATCTGATGTTAGAACTAGTTTTAACAAAATTTCTATCTGAAAATTTTTATCGGATGGGTTTGGGAAAAAGAGCGTTGGAGGCTAGTTGCCTACTGGTGTCTTTTGGCTATTAAGAAGTGAATTAGATATGTTAAATTCATACGAAATGAGCCCCCCATGAAAATCGTGTGAACCCCTTATGTAAGAACCATATATTTCACCAAGACATAACTTACAATGCCTGCCCACAGACTCAGGGGGTTTTGTGAACCTTAGAGTTTTGTTGTCTAATCTTTGAACTATTTTAAAAATATTTCTATCTCCAAATTTTTATTTCTTGCATTTTGGGAAAAAAAGTTTGGAGGGGCAAATTGCCCTCTGATCACTTGTGACTCCTAACAGGGAAACTAGAACATCCAATTTCAAATCGAATGAGCCCCCTCCAAAGTCTATACGATCACTCCTTCCATAAGAAGTGCCCCTGGAAAAAATAGTAAATAATAAACAAATAATAAAACATTGAAGCCGAATGGCTTTTACTATCGGCATCACTATAGCATTGCCTGTAAAAAAGAGGAACTAGAACTTTAAATTTCTAATTATCTGAGTCCCGTCAAATGTTTATACGAACACTTACACAATAAAAAGCATGTATGACCCCTGGGTGTAAGTTGCAACCCTTCCCCCAAGCTGAGGTAAGGGTATGATGAACCCGAATAGTTTGTCATTTGATCACTGGACTATTTCAGTCTTAATGGCTATCTCAGAATTTCGATCGGATGCATTTGGGGGAAAGAGTGGGGGTTCATTTGTAATTTATGCCCCCGGGGCATAAGTTACAATCTTCCCCGGAGCTGTGGATCGTTGTATTATTTCAAACAAACCGGCTATATCAAAATTTTGATCGGATGCATTTGGGAAAAGAGAATGTGGAAGGGGAGGTGACCTTCGATCACTTTTGTCTATAAAAAGACAACCAAAACTTTCAAATTCCAATCAAATGAGCCACATCTGAGGTTTATAGGACCGCCCCTTACATAAGAAATTATATACCACCGGGGCATAATTTAGAAGATTTAGCCCTAGGCTCTGGGGGGTTGTGCCGACCCTGGAGTTTTTATCTGACTTTTGATCTATATTTAACAAAATCATATTCTCAAAATTTTTACTGGATGGGCTTGGAGAGAAAGAACGTTGGGCCAGCTGCACTCCGATCTCTTTTTACTCTTAGAAAGTGAACTAAAATTTTCAATTTCCAATCAAATGAGCCCCCTCTGAACTTTGTACGAGCATCCCCTCCATAAGATTAACATATCAATCCAGGGCAATACAATGCCTGTCCCCAGGCCCAAGGAGTTGATTCTTCCCTTTAGTTTTCGTTACCTGATCTTTCAACTTTTTTTAATAAAATCTTAAAATTTTTATCGGATGCATTTGGGGAAAAACAGGAGGAGATTAGTTGCCCTCCGATTGCTTTTGACTCTCAAAAACATCACTTATTTTCCGATTTCTAATTGACTGAGCCCCCTCCGAAGTTCTTATGACCACCCCTTCTATATGAAGTGACTTTGGGTAAAAAATAATAAATAATAAAAGTAGGAGCTTTATGGCTTTTACAATAGGCAACGCTATAGCGTAGCCTCTGATTTCCGTCATTCTGAATTTATTAGGAAATCTCAGAATGGAGAAAAGTAATAAACAGCTGAACCACCCCTGGCTATTTGAATTATCAAATGTTCACGCTGAATGCTTCAAAATCACAAATAAAGAGAAGAATTTTTCTTTTTTTATTATAAAATTTAATTTTTATTTTAGAATTGCATGGAAGACACTATACTTCCTGGTTACAGCACTAATCCCCCAACAATTCTGGAAAGACCAACTCATTTGTATGAAAAAATGAAGCATCCACCGAATGTCCAGTCCAGAGACTTCAGCACTATTTCTACATACAAGTTGGAGACGTTTTCTCAGTGTGACAGCCAGTCAGGTATGTGTCTATGGACATTAGTTTCCTTGTTACCACTGATTTTTCCTGAAGAACAGTAACAAAATATCTTGGCTCAACGAAATTAAATAGTCAAAATATTTATATTTTATTACCTTCCAACATAAAATGAAGCTTATGTTGGAGTCGAATTCATCCAATAGAGCATCCTCTAAATGGTGGTCGTAATTAAAGAACACTATCTCCCGCATATTTGTATTGTCTTTTAGTTGTTCTTTGTCAATAATTTTGAGATTTTGTACCTAATGTACCTGATTATGTTTGAAATTTGCATTTTAAATATGGAGGTTTAATCGTAGTTTTTATCTGTAATCCAAAGTTGTAATCCAAAGTAATATGTAGTTTTTGTTTTCTTAAAAAGCTAAATTATCTATACTTTTTGGGCCTGAGTAAGGTTTACTTTTGCGATTTCGTATTCTAGACTTTTACACTTATTTTTTGTTATTCTAGTATCCACAGTTTTGTGTTTGGTTTTATGAAGCTTCTTCTTGTCTGAAAACTAAAAATTTTAAAATCAATCTGAAGAACCGTTAATAATAGGCTATGGGAAAATCGAGTTGCAACAACAACCAAATCTTATTCCTTTTTGGTATCTTGAAAAGCACTCATCGGTTAAAATGTAAGAATATTGAAATAAGAGACAACTTACGAACACATTTATCACTACAGCATAAAGTACCTTCAATATATTCTTGTAAATACTTCGTATTTGGAACTCTTTCAGTTAACATTAAGAAGTGAATTGGGTAATCTCTTAGCAGTAACAAAAGGTTTGGCTGTGATTACATGTCATTTTTGCCGATTCAGTGATGTGGATAATAGAAAAAGTACTTTTATTTGTCCTGATATTGATTGCTATATTGCTACTCTTAGACCGTGACATTTGGGTCATGGAACGAGCTATTACAGGGGTCGTTCGGCAAGGTCGGGTTACAGTCTTCGTAAATATCCTCTTAGATTTCCATGTCTTTCCATTTACAGATGAAATGCTCAAACAACCCAAACAGTGGCAAAGTCAGAAAATAGTTACGGGGGGGGGGCTGGCCGGGGGCCCTGGGCCAGCCAGCGGAAAATTTGAAAAATTATTTAGAAAAGTGGTATGTTAATGCATTACTTAAAGTTTATTTAGCTCTTTGAATGCAAGTTTTGAGCAGGGATTGAGGAATGAATGATAAAACCGTGCAGATTGAATAAGATTTAAAACGAGGACGTAATTTTTTCTTGAGGGTTTTCCTAAGGGTTGGTTTGCTAAGTTCTTTCGCTCTGCCCTTCCCCTAGCTAAAAAATATATTGCTCCGGTTGCAGTGAATTTTGAGTCAATTACGCTACACGATTGAGGCTCTGGGAAGGATTTTGAAGAAGGTGATTTACCAGAATCTCACGTTCATTGCGCGATCCCTCGGTGACCAATTGAAATAATGACAAAGTGGAAAACGTTTAAAAAGATGAAACACACCTCATCACTAATCAGTCTCTACTCAGATCAAAAGCAAAAGACACCATTCTTGTCAAAGAAAGAAAAAGAAGCCAAGAATATAAAAAAAAATTAGATCGACAAGGAAATTCTTTTCCTAGAAATAGCATATTTACCACACAAAGGGTCTCATCCCTCAGTCCCCTCATCATTGAATCTTTCCAATATAAAAAATGCCGATATGGGTGTAAAACATTGTTACTATGCTCAATTTTATCCACAACAACCGCTCTGTAAAAACGTTCAGTTTCAAACTTATTCCAGTGACGACTATTCCGTAGATTTGACTTCCACATTTATAGATTTGCATGTCATTGTCAAAAATATAACAACGAAAAACCAAGTGCTGCCGGAGAGTTTACCTATGAAAATTGTGTATGACACAATTTGTTTAGACAAATAAGTGTCTACATAAATGGAGCTTAGATCAGCATAAGCAACAATCTATCAAACTATGCAAGTTACATACAATTCATGCTGATGACTCCAAAGTCCTATAAGATATTAAGAGGCATAGCCATTGGATATGAATTTTAAACGGACACTGACACTCGAAATATACATTGACAGGTGACAACTAGTAATCTACATTTGGTTATGAAAATAAATCACGAAATATTTAACATACTTCAACGGATACCTCCCAATGTTAAAATTGATATAAAGTTGCAACTAGCCCCGTTCAATTTTATTTTGAGAAAGGTACTTTCCACTGCACCTGATACAACATATTCTTTCATTTCGGCAGTAGCTCGTGTAAGAAAACAACAGGTTATATTTTCATTTGCTTTGGTAGTTGAAATTTAAGAGCTAGTGGAAATAATATCAAACAGCTTGTTCCACACACAATCACAAATCAACAGCATATTTCTACGAGTTCGAGTATCTACACCGACTCTTCATTTATCAATGGTGAAACTCCTTCAAAGCTTGCTTTGGCCTTTGTAAAAAGTCATGGACAAATTCTCCACGAAATTTCAAAATGTTTAGATTTCCATCTCTATATGTAATCTCTATATCTCTATATGTAAGGTAAATGGAATACATCTCTATATCTCTATATGTAAGGTAAATGGAATTCCGCTCGACAATTTATCCTTTGATAAATCGTACAGGCCCCTATATGAATTGACAATGCAATCTCTAGATCGAAATTCGGAACTATTTGAAAATTGTATAATAGATACAATTTTTGTAAAAAATCTCGGTATCATTGTATTAGATTTGTCTGGTGCTCAAGATATGAGTGGTGTCCGAACGGGTTCAGTACGTTTAGAGGGGACCTTTGCCGAACTATAGACTGAAAGTATAGCATTATTCTCACTAAATTAATTTGAAACCTATTAGGAAATTACCCTCGATGGCGGTGTTCTATTAGACTCGGCACCGTGAATACAAATCAAATATTCTACGCATGCAATTTGGATCCCCACGTGTCCAAATACAAAACCTATCGCTTACCCTTGGATTTCCTTAAAAATACTCATAACGCAAATGATTGCCTTATCATTGTTATTAGTTGTCCTTCAACTTTCACGACAGGTCATTGGCTATGCATCTTTCAACCAGCGACGAATTTTAAATTTTTGATCCTCTTTGCCTGCGCTATGCATAATACACATCCCACATCAAAAAATTTCTTGAGCAAAGTGGGGAATCTATTATTCAAAACCAGGTACAAGTACAAGATTTATCGACAGAAAGATGTGGTTTTAATGCACTACTATATTTTATTTTTTAATGTCATAGCTATACTTACAATGAATTTCTCAGCATTCATGTAGACAACCCTTGATTAAACGACTTTATAATTGAAAATACCCTTTCCTACCTGTATAATATGGAATTCAGTGCCCTGAAGAAAATGTATGTGCAATAAAAGCCTTTAATCTTGAGATTCCTTCTTCTATGTATAGATAAACATCGACGACGATAAGTGGTGGTAGCTCATCCAGATTCAAATTCTACTCATCTTGGCATGCAAAGTCAGGGTCACATTTTCTAAAATACAATGTTGCTTTATTTTTATTATGTCTCCTTTTAAATTTAATAATAATATTCTGATTCATTTTATAAAATTCACATTTTTCAATTTGCTTATTTGAAGCAATGTCACACACGATATTCTCTTATGAAGAATCACTTTCTGTAACAGTCAAATAAAAATCTTTAGACTTACAAACGTAGTAGCCATTGTTTTCACAGCGATGACGTAAAAACTAGATTCTCTTATTATTCAAACAATTGAAGCTTAGACCAGGTTTTTTCTCCTGGGACAATTTAAAACCAAGACGATACCAGTCTTTTAAAAATAAACCGAAATCATGCTTAGGGTTTATTCTAATCATACCGAGTGGGTGTTTTCCCATTTATCAGATTTATCATAGAGACAATTGGAACATAGGAAATCTCTAGTGTGAGAGTCACAAACATTTTCAACACAGGAATTAATCTTTAATTTGCACTGCGTTTCATTTATTTAATTTACATGGATTGTATAATCTGCACCTTTCGTCATAGCGATCAACAAAAATGCAATCCTAACAGGATGCCCAGCTGCCCAACGTATATAAACATAGTGGACATGTGTAAAACATTTTTCAGTGTTGACTGTCTGACCTCCAAACAGAAACTGGCTTGCGATTGATAAAAAGAATGTTCCTTTTACTTCCAGGAGGAGTGATCTACTGACGTAAGAAAACCTGTTTGGTTAGGATGTTTCAACTTTTTTTTTGAATAGGGTCTTAAAAGAATTTGTAGGTAGTGATTAAAAGCAAATTCACAATATCATTTTGTTTTGTTTCAACTATTAACTCAATAAATTAAGCAAATACATCTTCCCCGTGACTTAAAAGTCTCATATAATAGCCCAAAGACGGACAATCATTTTTCATTAAATTATCAAGCATTCTTGAAGAGCATATTTTCCTTTTAACTGATAAGTCTTTCCAAACATTTTTCCAAAGTCACAAGATTCTGCAAGATATTTGGTTTCTCAAACCCAACCAGTTTCAATCCTGACGATCTCACTGCCGATTATAGACTAACAAAGCAAAAAAATGAAGATTCTCTCTACCTTCTCATTGCCAGTAAAATATCCAACAAGAAAAATAAATCCAAAACTGGAATAGAAACAAACTCACTCCTTTTTTATATGTTGATTCAGATCACTGTCTTTAATATATTTCACTAATGTATTTAATCCATCTTATAGTATTTGTGTATGCATTATATTCACTTTTGCTGGAAAACATGCTTGTTCTTCGAACTTGAATTTGCTCAATGGTAATACATATCTTGCAAAATTTTCATCTCATTCAGGGGTTAGCCGACAACCCCTTGTAATTTCTACTACAACATTACTACTACTCCATTACTAAAAATAAATGCTAAGAATAATATCCTCAAAGTCGTAACTCTGAAATCTTTTCCAATGCTAAGGTAACTGGATCGTAAGCTCTAGAAAAACAGGTGTAGTTGACCTTCAAAGCCTATTCTTACCAGATTATAAAAGTATCCAGGACTAAAACCAGTGTTGATGTCACACAAAGTTACTTCAGCTACATAAGTAAACGCTGCATTATGATCAATGTATTTAAAACTGGGGGTTCCCGACTTTACTGGCGGAATCTAAGGGTTTTTCTTATATCCTTCGGTTTTTAAACATTTGCATATGTAAACATATTACTTAACAACCAAAGAATTCTTGAAAAACATTTGCATAATTAATCCGTACAATACGTAACAAGCACCTGCGTATTGAGGAAACTCTGCCAAATAAGCAAGCTTAAAGAAGTGCCGGGACTGCGATTCAAAGGGATAGGGACCCAGCCGGCAGTATTATGGCCACACTACTCATAATGCAGTGATCTATACTTAAGGAGAGATGGTAGATCTCTGTGTAGGGAAGAGACTGGGTGATATCCTACAAAAAAAAGTTTTAGTGTAGCCTGACAACTACATAAAATCTCAGAAAAAGTGTGCAAATAGGTTCCTAGTATTATAATTTCTCTATAGGTATTAAATTTACAAATAGTTCTTCCATGTCAATTAAGTAGTGAAAATACGTAAATAATTTGAATTAGTCAGTACAACAATAAGCAATTCTTCTTTAGATTCTTTTATATCTTTTCTTTGTTTATTACTATATGGCTCGTTTTTTGGTTTTCTCTGTCATTTTCAATTGATTTGAGAAAAATTGGCTCCAACTCTGAGCCCCCTCCACCGGAATGTAACAAAATTACGCCATTCGTTGGGTACAGACTTTTTAATAAGAATTTCGTTGCAACCTTGAAATGGATGGCCCCTATTCCCTTTTGAATCAAAATGCTTGACAAAATACCTTTTCAGGACGTGTTTTGAAAAATGAGTCCATCACATTTGCAAAAAGAGTGAATTAATCATAAAAATAATCGTACACGGCACAAAACCGTGATGGAAAAAAGAAATAACCAAGCGGGAATCGAACGGGAGACACTCTAATTCCAACGTTGTACTAACAGAACGCCGTTTCTAATAATTGGATTTATTGCTTTTTGTACCCTAATTGCGTAGCTTATTAAGGAGGCTTAGAGGAGGAACAAATGGGAGGTGTTTTTGCTAATCTCCAGTTAAGGATTTTGGACCATAATTATTACAATGATATAGTTTTATGCTTTTAAGCTTTTCTACTTCAGAAGTGACACCAAAAATGCGGTTTCTTGTGCTATATCACACTTAAGGATGGTGGAATTGACGAAAATGATGTGGGTATGAGCAGCAGCTGTCAAACGAGCTATTAAACGCCACTCTAAAGAGTTCTGGTAGCCTACTGGCCTCAGCTCTTCCACTTGAGACATGGCACAAAAAGTGCCGTTTTTAGTGTCATTTGGAATTTACTTATTCTGGAATTTATAGGAAGGACGTAGATATGAGAAATATCTTTTATCTAATCTTTCAAAAATCCATCTAAGATATGTTTATAGCCTGCTAGCCCGAGCCCTTGATAAATGGCTCAAGAGTGTCATTTGGTGCCATATGGCACTTTCATTTGGCGAAATTTATAAGGCACGTTAGTAGGAAAAATAACTTTTTAATGAGCTATTAAGAATGTCTTTATGTTCTGTTAAACCGCTAGCCCTGGAAAAAAAAGAAAAAACGGGAGATAGATTAGTGCTACCCATGCAAAAGAGGGATTTTCCTTGTTATTCAAGGAGGGGGACTGTAGAGGCTTTTATTCAAAATCACCACAGATTTTTTTTTCACAACAAACTTTTACTTTTAAGACGAACTGAGATAATAGTTGCCATTTCTAATTCAAGTTCAGGTGGCATTTTTTGCTCACTAGCCAGTTTATTTCTAAGCGTGATTTTTAACTTTTGGCTACTATGGGCTTGGGTTTGCTCTTTACTAGGTTGCATTTTGTAGCAAATTTTCCGATATTCGTGACTTTTCTGACATTGAAATAGCATACTGCAATCTCTGCCGTTTCGTGCTATTTTGCTGATGATGATAGTAGTAAGGTGAGATTTTTCAGTTATGGTAAGTTATGTAGTTGTTTTGCAAGATATACTATTTTTAATGTTTTCAGTTTCTTAAGTGGCATAAAATTAAAATAGACATACATAGGATCTTCCTGTTTAAATGAATTTCTATAAGTAAGTTCTAAATAGCAGTCTGTATTATACGACCATATACCTTTCACTTTGAATAGATTCAGGTTCAGCTTTGGATGCAGTTTTGTTTTCTTGTGTAAAATCTGAATAAGCTGGAGCAACCGCCAACAGGCGCGTAAGTTTCTAGTCTTCACAAACTTCATTAGAGAATTAGAGTATTCCCATACGTGTTCACTTTTATTATGGTGTTCACATTGAAAATGGCAAATTTTAACATTTACAATTTTAGCCCCACTTGGTGTTTGGAAAGCTCGTATTGATACTACGTGACGCTAGCAAGCTTAAAACGAGCTACTGATAGGAAAAATATGCTCTAGCGGAGTTCTGAAAAATGTGTATTTGGATAGAACTTTTTAAGATAGACCTGTATTCTCAATTGACCACAATTTTTACGTAATCGTTTTTTTCTCTGAACCCTGTAATTCTACCAAAAGTAACAAACAAAATACAAAAAAAAAATTCTTGAAAAAATTAATTACGTTTTCCATTTAAACAGCAGTAAAAATCCTTTAACTGTTCCAACATTTTTAAAAAATCTAAAACAGTCAAACGTTGAAGTGAAGCGGGCGAAAGAAACCTTCTTGAACTAAAAGATGAGTCATGTTAATTACAAAAAAAAAGTCGAGCATTTTTAGCCCCTTTGTCTATGCCTACCCGGGGAAAAAATAGAAACTGTCATTCTAGTTTATGTGGCTTTGCAAATATTGAAAAACCGTTCTAATAGTCGGTTTTACTTCTTTGTTATCTGGTTTTATATCTGCGTAAATGATTATGTGATCTATTAGATCACACAATTAGCTGTTTGATGAAGGTAACCGAGTTAGAATTCTTTAATGATACCGCATCAGCTCTGGTAGAAGTAATTTTACAAGTCTTTATTAATGACTGGATTATTATTTTTTTTTTTTTAGGCGACGATAGAGAATACAAGATTATTCAAAGAAAACGAAGGCGCTATACAAAATCAGACGAAGGGGCGAATCTAGTCCTCGGCAAAAAGATAAAACCACCTGTTGACTTTATGGATGATGCCAAGCTTACTGACAAAAACAAGGGTGCCCAATGGAAAGTTTGTGAAAGTCATTGTACAGTAGAAGTGTGAATAAAAATTAGTTTTTTCGTCTGTCGGAAAACATCGGTCGATTAAAATGACAACATACCCAGAACAGGTTCTTGTAAGCATTCAGATGTAATTCTCTCCCTTCGCTCGAAGAAAAGGACAAATTTACCCACGAGCCTATATTTGGTTTTTCATATATCAAGAACTATTCCTTAGTTTGAAAGAATTTTCAGCAGAAAAAAAATCTGTTCTACCCCAGACTGAATACAGCTTACTAGGAGCCTTGCTGAAAAAATAAAAAACGGTGACGCGGCTTTCTGAATCAAGATAATCCGGGCAATTGCAAAACTTTTAAAAGTATTTAAAACTTCTATTTTCTCTCTTTAATCAGCCATAATAATGTTATCTCATATTGGAGTTGTTTCCTTTTGGTTTCGATGGGACACAGAAGTTAGTAGCGATGGAAATTGGAAAACTTTTATATAATGAAAGCTAAATAGGTGTCTGTTGTCACAAAAATGCATTATTTCTCTTTTTGAAAACCAGCAAAAGTCATAGACTCAGTAGATTTCTGGTAGATCCAAAGAAAACATTAGTAGAAATAAAAAAAGTAAACCTTCTTCAACATTTGTCATTGGACAAGTTTCATGGACAAAAATGAAGCATCGCTCTTACCGGCTTTAATAACCAAAATGAATCATAGTATTCTAGATCTGGCATACTCCCAGCCTTCTTGAAATTTGTGCCTAAGATTTTCAGTAAAATCTGCAATCAGTTATTAAACCCTTAATTTTCAACATAATTAGGGCAGCTATCAATTTTTATATTTTTACTTAATTCTAACCTCTGCGTGGAATAGGAAAATAAATCAGATCAAACATTCAGTATTTGTATTCCTTGTCTTCTTTATTGTGTCCACGGCCCACTGATGCAACCTACACAAGCCCTATTGCTGCATAAGAGAAAGTGAACCTAATTAATTATTTTATAGGCCAAAGCATTGTGTCATCTTTTCAGCTACTTTTGGCGGTCTTAAAAAGGTTTCCTTTATATTGAGGAATAGTGGGGGGGGCTAGCAACACTTAATAGGGGGTACTTTGCAAACCCTTATTGCAGAATAACGTGTGATTCACTTCTATTATGTTTACCAACACCTGATTCATTTCTTCTAAAACGACGCTATAATAATCCATCAGCCTAGGAGCCCGTTTGAAACTTTTATAAAGGATATTATATTGCCGATTATTCGTCAAAGTGAAGGGCACACAATGTGGCTGCAACAACACACAGCCTTCTAAGCATCTCCTCGAGCACCATCTTGTCAAAATGTCCAGATTACAAACGCGCAATCCAATCCTGTCAATTTTGTTATTCAAATATTTTCCGTTTATTTAGGGACGATCTGTTGCTCAGAATGTATAGCCTGTTTTAATACTACATTTTTTATGCCAAATCTCAAGTTTGATGCTCACAGGCTAGGGTAGCCTCTTGTAGTTTTGCTGCTTCTTAGTCATTGCGATTTTTTTTCGGATCTCTAAATTAACGGTAACAAGGACGCCAGTGGGCTTTACAGTGCCTACTACCGGTGCTGATGTCCATTTCAGGGTGTTTTTGGGCCACCAATCCTCCTTGACTATATTCAATTGACGGTTTTTCTATCAGAGGCAATGCTATAACGTTGCCTATTATAAAAGCCATTAGACTCCTATGTTTTATTATTTTTTCCTCCTGAGGTACTTCATATGGAAGGGGTGGTCGTATAAACTTTGAAGGGTACTCATTCGGTTAAAAATTTGAAGTTCTAGTGCCCTTTAAAGATTCTAGTACTCTTTTTAAAAGTAATCGAAGGAAAACTATCCCCCTCCCAAACCCTTTTCCCCAAATTCATCTGATAAAAATTAGGGATAACCCATTTTATTAAAAAATTGTTCAAAGATATATACCAAAAACTCCATGGTCGACAAAAAAAAGATCGGAAGGTAACTAGCACCCCCCCCCCCCGCCAGGGTTAACACAACACCCCAGAGCCAATGGGGTAGATGATGTAATTTATGCCCCATGGCATAAAAGGTTTTTATGGAACGAGTAATCATATATCAAACAAACACAACTTAGAAATAAAGGGAAATTTTTCAAGACAGTGGAGAAAAAAGACAAAAAAAAAGGAAAAAATTTCCGTATTGTTTCTAAGTTGTGTTTGTTTGATATGGAAAGGCAGTGTGGTCTTTGTCGCTATTTAAGCAATTATAGAAACTTCAGAGGGGGCTCAGTTGATCTGAAATTAAAAGTTCTCATTCCCTTTTTAAGAGTCAAAAGTCATCGGATGGCACCTACCCCATCACAATCAACCGCGTTTTCTCAAATACATCCGATCAATATTTTGAGATAGCTATTTTTTTCAAAATAGTCCAATGATCAGATAACAGAAACTTTAAGGTCAACCTTACCCCCCCCCCGAGCCCGGGGGAAGGGTTGTAACTTATGCCCTTGGGGCACATAAGGTTTTTTTTAAGGAAAAGGTGGTCGTATAAGCTTCGGAGTCGACTCGATTGATTAGAAATGGAAAGTTTTGGTTCCCTTTTTAAGAGTCGAAAGGGATTGGATGGCAACAATCCCCTCCAGCCCCTTTTTCCTCAAGTCCATCCAATCAGATTTTTGAGATAGCCATTTTGTTAGAATAAGTTTAAAAATCAAATAACAAAAACTCCTGGGTCGACAAAACCCCCGTAAGTTATGCTTTAAGAGCATATAAGGTTTTTAAACGAGGGTTTTAAAAATAGTTCAAAGATCAGGTAAGCCCGACCTCAATCCCTCTAAAAAAAACCTCAACGATATTTTATTCCAAAATTTATGGAAGCTGACCCTTTTCCCTCCATGGCCCGAGCATCTCCCCCCCCCAAAAAAAAAAAACAAATTATTAATGATATTCTATTCCAAAACTTATAGGAACTGATCCCTGCCCTCCATGGCCTAATCCCCCCAAAAAACTTGTCAATGATAAATCATGGGAGCTCAGGTCATCCATCAAGGGCCCGAATCCCTCCCCCCCAAAAAAACATATTAACGGTATTTTATTCCGAAAATTGAAGATCTGACCCCCTCCGCAAAAAAGAAAAATATTTTAGAGATTTTTTACCCAAAAATCATGGAAGCTGACCCCTTGCCATCTCTCTATAGCCTCCCCCCCCAAGAATTGTGGGAGCTGACCTCTGGTCCTCCTTCCGACACCCAAACCTCCCAAAAAAGTTTAACAAAGATATTTTATTCTAAAATTCATGAGAGCTGACCCCTGGCCCTCCCTTCATGGCTCAACCCCCCCCCCCCAAAAAAAAAAAAATAACAATATTTTATTCCAAAAATCAGGGGAACTGACCACTGGCTCTTTCTTTATCCAAAAATCATGGAAGCTGACCCCTTGCCATCTCTCTATAGCCTTCCCCCTCCCCCCCCCAAGAATTGTGGGAGCTCACCTCTGGTCCTCCTTCCGACACCCAAACCTCCCAAAAAAGTTTAACAAAGATATTTTATTCTAAAATTTATGAGAGCTGACCCCTGGCCCTCCCTCCATGGCTCAACCCCCCCCCCCCCAAAAAAAAAAATACTAGCAATATTTTATTCCAAAAATCATGGGAACTGACCACTGGCTCTTCCTTTATGGCCCCACCTCGATCCCCAAAAATAGCTTATTAACGATATTTTATTCCAAACATCATGGGAGCTGGCCTCTGGCCCTCCCTATGTGTCCCAACCCCTCCCTCAACCAAAACAAAAAGCAGAAAAAACATCTTATTAACAATATTTTGCTCCGAATTCATTGGATTTCGGTTTAATTTTGTTGGCTCTTTCCAAGATCGTTCAAGACAAAATTCTGTGGAGATAGTCGGAGACAGAGAGGCTACTCGTTACGTTTCCCTTAATAATAAAGAAAATAAAAAAAAGAACACACTTCAATAACTCTGACAGGGCACAGAAGAGAAGAAAGAAGAAAGGAAGAAAAAATTGACCCGTGAAGAAAGGGATGGGATTTACATTAAAAATAAATCAATAATACATTTAATCCCCGCTGCTTTAGACGGAAAAGAGTATGTCTTTCCGTCTATATATATTCATATATACATATATATATATATATATATATATATATATATATATATATATATATATATATATATATATACATATATATATATATATATATATATATATATATATATATATATATATATATATATATATATATATATATATATATATATATATTGGATGTCTTGTTATATTTGTTATTGTCGATAGATTTTGGATGTCTTGCTACTGTGTGCCCAAAAAATACATGAGGTTCAAAATGGTGCAAATTGTGAAGAAAAAGAGGATATTTCCACCCAGTGAAAAAAGAAGGAATAGAAATTTCGCTTGAGACCTACTCTCAACCGTTCTCATTGCACGAGAGTAAATAATTAGTAAAAAATATTCGGATTAAAAGTCCTAAGCAAAAGTAAAAACAAAACGAGCATGAAAAACTAAAACACTAAATAAGATCACTTCACTAAAAAAAAAAACACTTCACAATTTTCATTTTGTCGTGCATTGCCAGTGTGTTCTTAGGAATTATTTACACAAGATTCAAGCTCAAATTTACCATAGAGCAAATTTAATTTTCTATTAGGCCAGCATATATCTATTCCGCATAGGCATCCAATTCCACTCTTTCTGGATATCTAGACGATAGGGTACTCAAACTGTGTTTATATCAAGCCATATCAAGCCATCTTTTTCTTTCAGCAAAATAAAATTTTGCTGAAGGTTTTGATAAGCCTTATATTTACTAGCTAAAACAAAGGTAGTACAGTAGTTACCTCGCATTGACTTCATAGCTAGCACTATAACATTATTGACAAGCAAAAACTTCATATTTTATTTTTAACTCTTTTTTGCACAAAATAATAACTTCAAATACACTTTAAGAAGAGGTACTTTTTGGCAAGAGATACAAATACAGGGCACAGTTCTTTGGCCAATATTTCCTGATTCCACAAAACGAGGGCTAGATCAGAAATTAAAAGTTATGAGCCAAATAGGATTGTTGTAAAAGCATGAACAAGAACACTTTTGCTCCACAGAGCATCTTATCTGGATAGTGAAGACTCCATAGTTTCATTTACATTAGTATTAACAATCAAAAATGGCAGTTGTTTTCTGCTTAAGCTAAAAAATAAAACAAAAAAAATTCAGGACATCAAATTTTTTTTATACCTCCAACAAAGTTCTTTTTTTTTCTATGAATTCAGCTACTTCATCAATTAGCTTTCAGCTTCACAGTGTGAATAAGCAAAGAAACAAAAAGCCAAGAGTGGCCAAACTGGAACTTTTTTTCTAAACCATAATATTATAAAAATACATTTAGAATGTAGAAACTAAACGATTAAAAATATTATTTAAAACATTAATATCTAGGAGACAGGAGGGCGTCAAATCTAATTCTTTTGTCCGGCAAGCAGTGGACGCCAAAAACAGAATTTTCTGAGCCTACTTGCATCCCAGGAAAGCGATGCAATTTGCAACAGTAAATTCAAAAACATGAAATAAAACTTAACCGTGTCATATATGCCGTTTAAGGAAGCGTGGATGTCCTTTAAGAAATGTTGAGAAAACTAAAAGAAAGAAAAGAAACCTTTCAAAAAAATTAGAGCAAATTCACGCCAAAGTATATTCTTAACCTCCCCCCCCCCCTCCCATACACAGAAACACATCCCTAGGTGTCTGTAAAATGTATACATTTTAGAACTCAGTTTACCCGATTCATAATGTTAATGCAGCAACATGGCTCCAACAGAATAAATATTTAATTAATACAAATCATAGCAGAAACCGATGTTATGGCCGCTGTTGTTATAAGTCGCTGTTGATTTTAAAATGCATGTTTGCAGAATTTTGGGAAGTGAGCTGGTTGCTAAGCATTAGAATCCACGATCGTATGAGCAAGCCTTTTCTCAGACGCTGTTGGGAATTTTTCAACACCATTAATGATTCCTACCGTAAAACTATTTGGAGAATGTTGCTTAAGTTTTTATTTCTGCTTTCACCTCTTAGTTAAGCTGTTTAAGTCACTAAAATTCGCTATTTTTCTTCCATGTCAAATAATTACTAACTAAGAAATTAACAAAAAAAATATGCAAGGTATAATTTGGAAAAAATATAGTTACTAAGAAAACATTTCACAAATCCCCTACGCATTTTTCTCAGCCCCCCCCCCCCACCTCTCCATGCTTGGACAAAATTATAGCGAGAAAGGTTTAAAGATATACACAAAACAAAGTCCTTTCTCATAAATTAAATACTCCAGAAACGTCGAAGAATATAACAGGCACTTCAAATATTTGAATTTGGGTGTGTTGTTAAGGAAAATGAGGATAATTGTTCTTTACAAAAGAGATCAGGAAACATAATACACAAAGGGAGTTAATCTAGCAGATTCAAAGGACAATCGTAAAAGTTCACTTTTACAAAGATTAAAAACGAATTCATAAAAAGCTTGGAACATGCTCAAAGGCATTTGAGAGTAAAAGCGTTTTATTATCAAGTAAAAGATTTGTTTCATAACAATGGAAGAGCCATAAAGAGACAGCCCAAAATTTAGGAAGGGCCAAACACACTCCTCCTAATATAGGATCAGTTCCCACTACAAAATTTGACCACCGTGGGAATATTATACAAATATTAAGCAAGAGGAGAGGACTGAAATCCTCTCCAAACATTTTGGTTGGTTACTTAATGGACTTAGCGCAATTAAATCCTGTACATTCCAAAAACCATAAAATGTAATGCTGAATTTCCGGATTTCCGCAAAAGAAACTAATAAGAAACTCTGAAAACAGTTCGCTATCTATTATTCTCACAACTTGTGGTGCTCACTAAAGATAGGACAATCGTAGACACGTGGAAGATAAAATTTAGCCACAATAAACAGAACTCCAGTTCCCCCAAAGAACTAAGAAACAAAGAGCAAGAGAAAATTTGATAGCAAAGAGCAATAAATTCACCAAACTAAAGCTTGCTTTTAAAATTTCACATGTCACCTTTCTTCAAGAACTGAAAACTTGCGATTTTTACTTTGTTTTCATAAAAATATGTAGCAAGTTTTTAGTAAAAACTGAACTTAAAATAGTTAAACCCACAATAGTAATTGACCTGAGGAATTGTTTATTACATTTACTGGTGCGCTAAAACAAAACTTTGACAAACTCTGGATTATAAGATATTTGCAAGAATAAAGGCCATATCTGATGCCAGAAAGCAGAAAAAAAAATAACATAATAACACAAATGTCAACAATGTCTACTGAATACCGTAAAAGAGTATGTAAAAGTCTAGAATATTTTATAAAGAGACAAACCGGTTAAACAGTCTTTCGGCCTGAAAAAAAGGTCATATAAGCAGGTGTATCCTGTACTGTAAGTATACGTTACAAGACCCTGGTATTAATTATAATACCCAGAGGGGATTGAAATAGCCATGTAGATTTGTTCTTCCTCCGATATTATGGGCTTTTCAATCTTTACCATTTACCCCTCAACTTTTTCCTAATTTTAATAACTAGATGATTCGAAGTGGACGCAATAGCTTAACTAGATGAACAAGTTCCTTTGCTCCATACACTTAAAATCAAATCAAATGTATTTCCCAGAAAGAGAAGAAGGATCTAATGAGAAAGCAAATCATATATAGTGTTCCAGAAAGAGATAGTTAAAATGAATGCAAAAAGGGGACTGAAAAACAATCAGTTCGTCATAAACAAAAAAAGTAAAACGTATCATCCTTTAGACATAACGTAAAGTATCAACATTTTGAAAGTAAGCAACCGTTTTTACAGGCTTTAAGACCGTTCTTCCAGTGACTCAGAACTTACTATTAAAGAGTAATAATGTTGTACATTATATTTTGAACAATCAAAGTAAGAAATAATAACATTTGTTCAAACGAGAATTCTGAGCAGGTTTTTTTAAATAACCAACACCAAAAGTATACTTTTGTACAACTGGCAGATAGTTCACATTAAAAAAAGAAAACCAAAGAAACGCCTTTTCAATTTTCTGATGGTTGCTCCGGAGATTCGGCTTTCCAGAGTGAGGACACTTTGCTGTAGAAACTCTCATTCAAGGCTTGCAGGTACTCAAGCGCCCCAGGGTACTGAGAAAATAATACATAATCAAAACGATAGAGAGATAAGGAAATAATAAAAACTTGGAAACCTTCAATTAAAAAAAAATATTTGAACATGGCAGTTCGGAATTTTAGACGTTAATTTCCAGCGAACATTAATCTTGAGTAAAAATGTTCAGGATTTTTATAATCTTTCTCATGTATTAAGAGCCTTCGGTTGTGAAAGAATTATAGACGGATTCATCGATATATGTTGCGTCGATTGTTAAAAATTAAACTAAACAATTTCTTTTTATGGTTCAGACTAAAAATCAATAATAAAAGACTCGTCATCTACTTAATATCTAGCAAGATATATCTGATTTGCAAAATACCTGAAGTAAATTCTAGCTAAGTGGTTTGCATTACAGCATTATCAAATAATCACTCCAAGCAAAAAGTACAACAATAGCGGACATTAAGAGCCTCCTCGAAACCTAGCCCTTTTTAATGAAGTCAAAATACCATAGTTTCCACATATAACCAAAGCAACATCAATTCAAAATTAATACAATACAAACCTACAGACCAAAAGGGGGGATTTTCAAGACCTCCAAAAGTGCTTGAAGAACCCCTTTTAGAAAAATTAGGTTGTACAACTGCTCTTCCTAGCGCCCATCCTCTCCCTCTTCTTAAGAAACAAACCTCATACATCTAAGACAACAATTTATTGTATTTAGTCACTTGATGAGTTATTAACATTATTATCTAGAATGTCGTAACACCTTATTTCAAAACGTTGATTCAGGTTTTTTTGCTCTCATATTTGTCTTTTCTTCTTTTGTAGATTAACAGGTAGCTCGGCTTTGTGGTAAAAGCTTAGTTAACAATTAAATCGTTCTTAGCAAAACGTACGATTCTTTTATTGATGTAGAGGATCTTTGAACATCTTTGTGTCGCACACGTGTACACCCTGTCATGGCGATATTCGCACTTATGGGAAGCCTAGACATTTTGGTAAAACGGTTCAGCAGCTTACAAAATGGTGTATTATTCATAGTAACACTGTAATTATTTAAAGCTTATAGTGCGTTCAAGTATCCCTTATCCGACTTATCCGCTACAGACTATGTTCCCCGGGTGTAATCAGTATCAGATAACAACAAATACTTATTTGGCAAGTTTACAACTGAAACGCTATAGGTCAATTGGCGAATAACAACAACAACAAAAACGAGTACTCGACTATGAACATAGTTTATTTACAAACACCTAAATGTGAGCAACATTTCACAATTTTGGTCCCTTGTTGTTCTCAGCATATAGTTTCACATATTGATCTACTCTTGAAAAGATACAAAATTTGGTATATACATGATGTCACCTATTCTCGGTTATCCTGCATTTTCCAGGGGTAGCGGATGTAACTTATCCAACAAATAATAAAGACCGTTTCAAGTAGTAATTCTACTATCCCCTGATGTCACTTATGTCTCGTGAAAAACTAAGGATAAGGAATCGGGCTTATCGGATAAGCAATCTTAGAAGAGTCAAACGCATAATTAATTTCCAAATTGCATTTGTAACATTGTTACATGATAAGAAACAAAATAATGGTATGCAAGAATGTAACACCAGAAAGGAACTCTCAGCTGCGCTTCTTTTGACTGAAGAAAAAAGTTTTTGAAATAAAATTTTTCTCTACAAAGTAACCATTCTTAGAGATTGGCACACTGTTTTTTCAGGGTGTTTGAAACTTAAAAACATTTCTAATAGTCAGACCATATGAATCATTCTTGTTGCCTTTTTGCACGTAGGTCAACAGTTAAATTTTCGGTTTTCTTGCTCACTATACTTAAAACCGACTTTTAACTTGGTCAAACAAGTACATTTTGCACCAATATTTACGCTTTGGTGAAAACTAATTTATTGTAAGAAATAACTATAAATTCTAATTTAATTTCACCACATTTCACAACTCTTTTAGGATGTCACAAAATTTCCACTCGTCAGTTTAATTATCAATCGTTTTTTATGCACCAGACATGCTAAAGTAACACAATCGGCAAAACCCTTGACTCACTAATGTAAACCTAAGATCGCGCAAAAGCACCCATATGCAGCAGCTTCTTCCTAACAAGTAACGTATTCTTTGGTGACACTAACGTAAGCGTTTCGAGCACAAAACACTCAAAAATACAATAAAATTGATAAACTAATAATTTTCCTAAGTGATTCAAAGGAATAAAAATCTGGTTAACTCCATTGTATATCCTGTCTTATTTTTCTTATGTTCTTTTAATTTTATTATACGATTTTGCGGCACGTAATCAGCTGTTTGATGTGGACAGTCATATTTTTTTGGTAAGATTTCAACTAATCTTCTAAAGTCTTAAAATTAGACTTTCACCTGCAATTTTTTTTTCTTTTTGTTACATAAAAAATACAGTTCAGTATTACTGAATTACTAATTCAGTAATACCTTTTTACACAGTATTGTTAACGTGATTTTCGCACAAGATTTGATTCGATTTATATTTGATTTAAATTAAGCTATAATTGTATGTTGGTTGATGAGTGGGACCAAACAGTACGGACATGGTATGTAGTTGGTGCCCCGTAGCAATATTACTATCTTATATAATTTTCTTTCTCTTTCCTATTATAGTGAGTTTAAATGATGTTTTAAGTATGTGTTTTTTTAGCTGGTTCACCCTGAGTCAATCGTTTGGTCTAGGGTGAATCATGTTGATTTTCATATGGAAATTGCTGTTAAAGTTAAGTGAATATATCAATACATAAAAAAAGAGACAACAACATTTACTTATAAGTACGCCACCTGAGGCTTGTGTTGTAAGATACCATAAGCAAATTCTTTGAAGAACAAGTCAAATAGACACCAGAAAGAAAAATTATGAGAGGTTAAAATCGTTCATTTCCCCCTTTATCATCTTTTTCATCTTTTTCCGAAAATTTTCTATATTCCCAGAAGTTTACTCAGCAAAGAAATCGTTTTTACTAAAACAAAAATATTTTGGGAACAATCGTCCTTCAGCAACCACTCAGTCATTATTTTTAGTCCATCTTTTATTTCTAGTCACCTTGACAACACAATAATTTACATTTCAGCTTGCAATAATGCCACAAAGGATGTATTTTAGAGTAGATATTATTCCCAGAAACATAGCAACCACAGGTCTTAACAAGCTTATAGACAATATTTCTAAATTTAGACCCTGTATCTGCCTCTTTGCCATTGATACTACTGCCAACCATTCATTAATAATATTGACAATGCTATTTACCCCTCTTAGTCTCAAACTGAATTATTACCGAAAATACTGAGCTAAAAGGAGGGCCTTCCTTTCCCTTGAAAGTAAAGACGAGGAAAGATGTTATGAAGGAGAGGATTTCTATTGGGTTATAGACAGAAGGAAAAATTGAAAGAGGTGGGAAACACTTATTACGTACTTTCAGTGGGAGTGAAAGTGGGAGAGCCTCAAACGGAGAAGCTTATACTACTGATGACATGGTACAATATCTGAGCTGCCCCTGCAAGAGCTATGCTACAACAAGTAGTTTATTTACAACATCTAAATCAAGCTTCGTTTGCAATGGGATTTTACTAATACTGAGATTTAGCTAGCGCTAGTTTGAGCCAGTCAGATTTTCTGATTGGCTGAAAAATTCTATGAAAAATTCCGTTGGCTCAAATTAGCGCTAGCTAGATCTTGGCATTAGATAAAGTTCAGAATCCGGTTTCAAATACTAGCCTTCTGAGTTCCCAGCTAAAGAGTTTGTTGCTTGTTCAGCAAAGTAAAAAAAATGTTTCTAGTTTATCAAGCATCAGGTTCAATAATTATTTTTATACCTCTATAGGTATTATAACTCGAAGATATTTTTTTAAGTTATAAGTACACACAGAAGTGAAAAATATGAGAAATTATTTCTATTATATAAGAAACACTGGACGAATTATGTCTTTTAATCTTCTGTCTTTTATTTTTGTGCTTGTTTTCAAGTTTCAAATGCATTTCAAATCTTTTTTTAGCATTCTAGGAATCTGTCTTATAAATTAGTGGCAAACCATACGGTCCTAAGAATTATTGGTAACAATATTTTGTTTGTGAGCCAATATGTTTTTGTGTATTTACAAAAATTATTGCCTACAAAAGACCTTTTCGCAAATTCCGACTCATTTCTGAAACTGAATGTGAATATCAGGAAAGACTGAGCAAAAAATGATGAAAATATGACATAATTTAATTCAAAGAGACAAGATTAAGCTAAATAGAAAACTTTTATTAACAAAAAAAGATTACTCTTATTAGAAAAAAAAATATTAACCGAAAAAAGATTACTGGGATTAGAAAAAAAAATTTGTGCTAAGTTTCATTGAAATATTTAATTTCAGATCTCACAGCATTGCCTTTTCCTAAAAATCAGCTAAAATTCAGATATGTGGAATATGTTAGAGTATTAGCAAAAACTAGGATGGTAGAAACAAGCCGTATATAAAGAAGATATTGTGCTTACCATTAAAACAAGAGTAAGAACGCCAACAATAAAAAGAATAAACATTATCCATAGGTACAAATTGATTGACATCTCTTTTCTTTGAGGTTTTTCTTCTACTCTAGTCACTGGGGGAGACACTGTGAGAGTTTCTCTGGTCTCAATTCTCACTGGGGATTCGACACTAGAAATAAAAACAAATAAAATGTTATTCCTTGACGGTACCAATAGTTTTATCTCTACAGGCAGATCTATCACATTTTAGAAATGTGACTAATTTAAGGATTTTATGTTGCCCATTGCAAAATTTTCTGCAGTTAGGGACGAATCACAAGTAGCTCCTGAAATAGACAAGAGGTAGAACTATGTCCAATTTGCTCAGTATGTGTATTTCAAAAAGTCATATGCACATATATTTACACAAGGCAACAAAAGCAGAGCAACGTATCTCCTGCGAGAGGTTCATTTCCACATGCATTAGGTCTATCTTAGAAACAACATATGCGTGCCTCAGTGGAGATTCAAATGGTCTTGGTATGTTATGTAAAACAAGAAGAGTAAGGGAGGAGCCGGTGAATACCACTGTTTCTGTTGTTCACTGAATCTGAGAGCTTACTTAGGCTGGGGCGCAGAGGTTGTGGTTTTGACTCCCTTTTCGCCAAAAAGACAAGTTATGTAACACATATACATCACAAAATTCTTAGCTACCACTAAGGCTAATTTACCGGCTTTCACTTCATGTGATTTTTGTTCTAGCCAAATGATTGTCAGACAATTCAACGAGGGAGTTTATTTTAAGTCTCATGCATTTGTCCTAAAATAAAAGACATAAAATTTCCAGGAATTTTACCCCATTTTGAGGCAAGAATCAAAGAATCTGGTTATTTACAAAATCCTGTTGGTCATAACACTATTAAGATCACATCACTGCAGAATTTAAAGAAAAAAAAAATAGAGGAATGATATTTGTGAAACCGTAAATTTTTACTTTACGACACTTAAGTACTCAACTTATTCCTCTAACCTTTGATTGTATCCTTCTTTTTTTATACTGTTTAGAACTCCTTTGAAAGGACTTTAGGCATAGACTTCAAGGCATCACCTCTATTGGAACACCAAATCAAAGGTCCAAACCTATAGGAAGCTAATAAAACTACAAATTAAACAAGCAAATCAGAAAGACAAATCGCCATTGTAGTTTAGTGTCTCCAAGCAAGTTGCTATCCCTCTACGCTTTTCTTAATACAACAATGTGATACTATACCTGGTTTTTCACGTTTTAAGTCAACTAAGTAACGCTAAACTGTCTTTGGCGCTAGTATGGATGTTAAAGTAGCAGTACCCAGAGCCGTTCAGAGAGGGGGGCAAGTACCCTAGATTCCGTGACTTGGGGCTTTTTATTTATATTTTAGTCCGAGGGGGCACCTTGATTAATTTTGCCCCAGGTGCCACCAATCCTAGGAACGACCCTGGCAGTACTTATCTTTTCAACTAGCTGTAAGTTTAAGACTTTACATTTTCACGTTCAAAAGATTTACCTGTAGTGTACTATCTAGGTACTTTGAATAACAGATTAGACATATGTAATATTTTTAGATGCTTAGTTTGGCCGAATAGATCAGAGCACATTAAGTGCAAAACTAGTCTTGCACAACTGCAATTACTAGATAGGAAGTATAACGCTATGCAGATTGAGTCTATACCAGCGTGCTTGGATTACCTATAATCAAGATTATTTGCTGCGATAACGATGACACAGGCTGGAAGTTAATACTATGAATCGGGACATATCAGCGAACACCAGACAGAAGAACAGAATCAGTAAAGGTTTTTAATATTGCGCAGTTTTCATTGTTCTTCTGTCATAGACACAAACAAGTCTGCCCCTGGGGGAAGGAGATCGTGGGTTTCGTTCTGAGACAATTTAGGCCAACACAGAAAAATAGTGCATTTTTAGTACGCTTTTTATTATTTGTCAGAGACAGAGGTATTTCAAACCAAAATCAGGTTGGTTGCCACTCCCCTCTGTTTTTGGGTATGTCTTCCACCTTACTATTTACATTTGAGGGTTCGAGGTCTCTTTCATTGCTCCTCGTTAATTGAACTATTCGACTAACATATGGCCGGATATAGAATTAATATCGAACGTAAATTAGATGTGAGGAAGTTGGAACTAGTCGGACAATGTACCCCTGTAGAACCTAGACATGTTCCATGAAACTTTACCCGGTTGGACAAAAATAATGTCAAGCAGCATTTCGTAAATCGCCAATAAATATAGCACTCATCTACGGAGGCTGTATCGAACTCGAAACCATGAAAACTTACAAGTTTTCACTTTGCAGGACTGAGCCACTATTGGAAGAAACTGATCTCAGAATAAACACATACTAAATTGAGCTTACTGAAAGCCCAAGAAATACCGTCGTCCAGTCTCAAATCAACAATCAAATAATGACTTTGGAGTTTACCCTAAGAACGATTTCCTGAAGGAGATGAACCAATAGATAATAAATAAACTGTTTAAGAGACTCAGATGATGTTCCTGTGATTCACTGAAAAAATGAAGTTTCGTTTTCTGCGCAAAAATTGTCCTCCAAGAACAGCCAAATTGAGCATTTCGCTTTGGAGAAAGAACACAGATATAAATGATTTTTGGATAATCTGAGTCTCTTGGAGACAGCAAAATAGGAAATGAGGACTGAATTACAGTTTGTCACGGCCCTCTAATGTTTGCGAAGGACCAAGACAAACTGTACAACGAAAATAAACAATGGCAGAATCGTCCTAAAAATGACATTCCTGTATCCTGTATAACTAGGGAAAAGGCAATATGAGTCTTTAGTACAATTTATCAGTCATCTAAATAGCCATCAAAATTCTTTTATAATCTAAAGGTATACCCTACAATATTAGCCAACACAATAAACGCAAGGCAGTGTAGCCCATGTTTAGCTGAGAGTCATGCTATGAAGTATTTTGGCAGAGCAATCTTACTTTACATTCCAGTAGCTTAAGAACTTGGCTAGTCTGGGTAGTTGATTAGGCTAGAACTCAAGAGAGTGCCATTTACTAATTTATGAACGTTTCAGCACTGCCTAGAAGAGGGAGCTACGTAAAAAATTAACGGATATTTTTATGCGACTTAGGTCCAAATTACGAATAGGGGAGTAAAGAAACCTTTGAAAGTAGTCAAAAGGACCCCCCCCCAAAAAAAAAAAAAACAACCAAATATTATTGAAAAATGAGCTAAACCGAGCATATATCAAATATGGCTAGTCTGGGTAGTTGATTAGGCTAGAACTCAAGAGAATGCCATTTACTATATTTATGAACGTTTCAGCACTGCCTAGACGAGGGAGCTACGTAAAAGATTGACGGATATTTTTATGTGACTTAGGCCTAAATTACAAATAGTGGAGTAAAGAAACCTTTGAAAGTAGTCAAAAGAATCCCTCTCCCCCCGCCAAAACATTATTGAAAAATGAGCCAAACCGAAGAGTTATCAAATATTTAACCCTTAAAATGTACATTTGTTTTAAGCATCCAACTATCTAAAAAAAAACCTTCCTTTGTACTCTTCTCCATATCTCCATGCACCTAGGCTTTGTTTATGATTAAATATCTCCTTAATAAATAAGCCGTGGTTAACGCCTATCAGTAGTGTCATAGTACTTCATTTATTAATATTCATTATTTGCGCAATTGGTAAAAATATGTAACTTTATTGACTCAAACACAATATTTTACCTACAGGAAAAATAAGCCTCCATTTTAATGAGGTTCCCAACTTCCGGCGATGACACACTAAGCGCCTAAGAAACCAAATTTTCAGGATCAATCAGCAAAACCAATTGTGGTTTTCTTTTACCACAATCAATTAATTAATATTCATTTCGAATTAAGGTTCTTTCAAAAATAACTGCTTTCTGTCCTGTATTATAGCTCAGAGTCCAAATCAGTAGAAGTCAGATTTCACAATGTCAATTAAAGTGCGTCAAAGATATCATGTCATAATGCATGTGCGGTTTACAATTAGCAATATTTGGTAGTTTCTTTGAAGGGTATGCGTGCAAAAAGATTATTTGTATATTTACCCACATGTTTTTAAAGGTTTACAAGAAAAAAGACGAGTTTTAAAAGAACTTGAAAGGAGAAGACCTACTTTATTTATGCTGCGCGCAGGTACATAGCTATAACCAAAAATACCCGCAAAATTACCAAAAAAGACACGCCTCGACTGATTGGGAAAAGCTTTTAAATAAACACGGTGCACTGTTTAACCTTTTCAAGCGTAGCTCCCTCGGTGGTAGGTTTTTTTTTGTCTTTGTTTGTTTTTTAACCTCAAATTTCCTATGGAAAAATTCCACAATTTGACAAATACTCAAAACAAGGAATAACCAGTGTTGTATTTTTTATACTTATCAAATGATCAAACAGTTTGATTAGAACAGTTTGAAAAAAAACTCATGGGTAATCCGATAATCCAAAAAGAGATTATAATCCCGGCACATTGTTGAGCCTTTGTGTACAAAGCAGAATTTCACAAACCTATGGAAAAATAACGCTACAAGCTACTAGAGATTGATTAACTAATTATAGAGATCAATTTTTTATTCAATCTTGCAGTAGCACCAAGTCAGGGAAATTAGGGGGGGGGTGTATTTTTCAAAATCTAGGGGAGAACAATTTTGTTTTATTGTCAATTTCCTCAATGAAAACAAGAAAGAACAATTTTCAGCAACAATACCAAAAATCTACTTTCACAATTCAGGGGTGGAGGCAAAAAAATCTTATTGAGGAAGGAAGGCTAATACCTCAGCCCCCTCCTACAACGACTGACACCACTGTAATCCTTCCCCTTTGTAGCCAATTACAAGGACACGTTTCCGTCCAATGCAATACCTCATGTAATTCTTCACTCATGAAGCTGGGTGTCAAATTGTAAGTTTTATGTGTATGGCAAGACTGAGCAAAACATTACCAATATGAAAAGAAGTGTAAAATCCTGCAAATTTTAGGTTAGAACAATCTCCGCGAAAATACATATTTTATAACACTTCATAATTTGAAATACGTATTTCATAACGCTTCATAATTTAAAATACGTATTTTATAACACTTCATAATTTAGAATACGTATTTAATAACACTTCATAATTTAAAATACGTATTCTATAACACTTCATAATTTAAAATACGTACTTTATAACACTTCATAATTTAAAATACGTATTTTATAACACTTCATAATTTAAAATACGTACTTTAGAACACTTCATAATTTAAAATACGTATTTTATAACACTTTATAATTTTACTGAATGAAGAAAACCTGCTACTGATTACCCTCCATAAGCAACGAAATACCTATCAATTTCTTCCAGAAATAATGTCACACGGGACTGATATTACTGCTGAAGAAGGGAAGAATTAAAAAAAAGCATATCTTCCACTCCCTTCCCAGAGGCGCCATTTGCGCCAAATCTTGGGGTGGGCATGAGCTCCATTTTGCCCCCCCCCCAACTTTCACGTAAGAAAAAATGTGAGTTTTGGCAAAACATCGATTGAATATTCTAAGTAAAAACTCATTTTCAGCACCCGTGCGTTGCATGGAAATGTACTGTAGCCCAATGTGTAACTCAGCCACACTGACCTCTAAGATTAATTATAATATCAAAGATCATAATCAACGAGGTTAAGTGATTAAACTGAAAGTGAAAAATTCAACCAGACTAAAGGCTGACCCTCCTCAGCAAGAAACTTTCTTATTTAACCCTTTGATGCCTGAATTATGAAAAAAGAATGGGAAAAATATTTCGGCCGTTTCCAGGCTTCGTTATGACCTATTCCACGACAGAAATGGCAAGAAAAAAAATGTATTGATAAAGATGATGAAATAAAAAAATGGTTCCCACAGGAACCATCCGGCAATCATGGCACAAAAGCACTCTGATCGGCTACATAGTGTGGTAAGTCAGAAAACAATTCCTGTTGGGTGTGAAACACAAGGACACTTCACATTTTACGCATTTCACTTTGGAATGAGCTTGTACACATACTCTGCATCTCTGTTTGCTCTCTATCCAAGCCGGGAAGTGCTCCTGTCCATCGAGTCTTGTCGAATCTAGGGGGCGACAAGTATAATTTCTTTTTTTCTGAGAGTTGGTATCTGCGTCACTGAGAGGTCTACCTCTCTTTGGTGTTGCCAAAGATGCACCAGATAGAAGTGCACGTGCCACATCTGTCTTGAACTGTAGCAGGTTCATTGGTTTCTGCCCAGCAGCAAGACACCTGCGGTATAAGAGCCAGCCATTCACAACGGAGAGGTCAAACAAGAAGAAGAAGATCCTCATGTACCATTTGCTCCGTGACTTGAAGTCGATCCTGTAAAACTCCAGCAACATGTCGGCAAGATCTACACCACCCATAAAGCGGTTGTACTCCTTCACACAATTTGGTCGCTTGACATCGGCATACTCTTTTCGTTTACCATCCCACCGCCTACACGTATCTTCTGGGTCTAGGGCGGCATAGGTCGAAATCAAGTGGACTGGCTTATTGTCATACCACTTCACCACAATGGCATTCGACTGCGTTTCCACTCGCCAGTCGTAAGAGCCTCTTCCTCGGGCTTTCAATTGGCTGTCGGATTCCAAAGCACAGCCTTTCAACCTGTTTGCCCTCACTGTGGCCAGTGTAAGTATGCCCTGATCACTTAGTGTTTGTGCCAAGTCTAACGAGGAGAACCAATTGTCAAAGAATAGCTTGTAATTTTTGTGCTTGGGTATTCCTCTTGCAAGCCGCAGGACAAAATCAGCTCCAACTCCCAGGTCACTGACATCAACCGACCCCTTACCCGTATACATTTCAAAGTCGTAAACGAAACCACTCTCCCCAACCCTTGAGAAGAACTTATAACCCCACTTATGCGGTTTCTTGGGATTGTACTGCTTCAACGAAATCCTCTGTTTTGTCGGCACAATTTGCTCGTCTACTGCCTGGTGTTCTTCTGGGGGTATCTTCATAAAGTTATCTCTGATCATCTCTATCTGAGGACGAACGCATCTTTTTCAAGAGCGTAAATTTTCGTTTGGTCACGTATATGGTTGACCACGCCTTGGTCAAAAAACAGCCTGACAAATTCCAGGGGTGTCTTGCCACTCATTTCTTGGTTGACGACAAGATGATCCTTCCACGCAGCATCTGGCTGGACGAAATCCACTTTTCTCCAAGCAAGGTCCCGTCGTTTGCTTGGTTTCGAAGCAGCAGTGCCTGAGCTCGTGGCATTTTGTCTGGCGATCTCGACGTCCTCATGGTCATCCTCACTGTTGTGGTCGTCAGCTTCAATTCGACCGCTTTCTATTTCTTCTTCAATCTCTTCTTCCTGCGGGTTATTACCAGGATCAGGAAGGAGAAAACTAGGATCAGATGAGTCCTTATCTTCATCAGACAGATCTTCGAGGTCGGAGTTGTCTTCCGGGCAAAGAATAAAATTCAGAGCCTGTGCTAATGACACGGGGCGCGTATCATATATATATATATACTACATTGTTATTGACGACGGCAACTCCACCAGTTCTTGTCTAGATGGCTCTTCCGAGCGATAAAATTCGGAGCTATGCATGTCGGATGGTTCCTTGAAGCCACAGAACATGGTCGAGACATAGTTGAGCTCTCAAAATTTGATTCCAATGGTGTAAAGCAACTGTTTTCATGATATCTAGGCATCTCACACTGTATACGGCTTACAGTCTCATCTGGTCTCGCTACCGCCGGATGGTTCCCAGAGGAACCACGACGTTGGGGGTCGTTTCTATCCTCTGGTTTTCCAGCTATAGGAGTGTATGATAGCTCATCTGAACAAACAAAACGTCCTCTTTCTAAAACTTTTGGAATGAAAACTCTAGCACAATAAACAATAAAGTTATTCACAAAAAAGTATTCTCACCTTTCAGGAAAAACAAGCAAGCCTAGAGGGCACAGGTTCAAACTTCATTACCTCACACAAGGGTGACAGATTACGGACTAAGAAAAATACAAACCTGTCTAGGTAGATCAGATTGAGACAATGGCAAACGGATTGACGTTAATAGGTCAAACGGTCAGGATTAAAATAAATTAAAAAGTTCATGGTTCCTGAGGGAACCTTCAGGCATCAAAGGGTTAAGTAAACAGTACGTCGGTGAAAGTAGTAGGCGTGCAGTAATTTCAAATCAATTCGACAGAATGGATTATGTTGGACATAATGGATTATTATGGCCGGCAAAGGGCAGTTTGTAGTGGAAGCTTGGGCCCCCCCCCCCCTGAAAAATCTGGGGTGGACATTTGCACACCCCTGACCCCCCCCCCCCCCCAAATGGCGCCTCTGTCCCTTCCTAGGGCAGAAAATACAGACACAAGCTGACGATATAAGAAAATACGCCAAGAAAACAAAAATATGTCTATGATTTAAAAAATAAAACCAAAATACGTTAATCAAAACTTTCTAGTAGCGTTTATTGGGAAAGAAGCCTCAAAAATAGGAACAGGACGATTAATAGAAATGATGAAGACCAAGGAGTTTTCTAAAATCGGAATCGAGAAGCATTTTCTCGAAATTGGTTCTGATTTAACTGTCATTTTTTTTCAATGCGCATTCAATATTGTACGCATTCAAGCTCACCTTTTACTAAAATATACGTTTACCCTGGTAGATACACAGAAACTTATTTCAGGGGAAGGGGAAGAATGAGTTCGTCAAAATTCTAGGAAAAAAGACACTTTAAACAGAAAATATGATGCAAATTGGGAAAATTTCATGAAAAAATGGGAAATCTGTATATTTCTTGCGGCTTCAGGCTCAATAGAACCCGTAGCATACCACAACCAAACAAGAGAGAAAAATCGATCCATCTACCCATTTTGAAGGTTTACTTCAATATTTGAGGTTAAGAAATTTTCGAGAAAAACCTTGCGTGTCAAGAATGCCTTCCAATCACACTTTCCAACCTTTTTTTTACAGAGACTTGAACATGTTTTTACTATGCTGTTTTTGGTGAGCTGCCTCTTCAAAAGCTATGCATAATGACTAACTTGATCTATTTACAGAATTAAATCCAATCAATTTTCGACAAATATATTATGACGCCGCTTAAGCTCCCACTTTTTGGCCATACTAAGGTCAACTGCAGTGGCTTAGAATTTTAACATTGTGTATTAAATTTCACTTTGAAATTCCATCCAAACTATTATTGCTTTAAACTGTTATGTTTATTTTTTCTTCGCGCATTTCAAGAATAATTTTTTCTTTTTGTACTGTAATCTGATTGCTGGTTTTTGGTTAGTTTACATTGTCTCCTGTTCCTGAATCTCCTCTTTTCCTCCTGCTTCTCATTCTTGTTTTCTTTCCTGTGTGTTTTCCCTTCCCTTCCCCCATTTGAAGCACTCTCATTTTCATTTTTTCTAATCTAATGGGATGAGTTGTTTTTTCGTATTCCAGCAATAAATTCCATCTAGAGAGGACTGACATAGGACTGACAGCGTTTTGAACGCAATTAAGCATTTATTAACTATATTGACTAGAAATTGGAAATTCGAACTATGTCCAGGTGGGAGGAGAAAATATAAAACTCAAATAAACATAATCCCAAATTAAGAACTTGGGAATTAAAAGCAAAATAAAGAGTGATTAAACTTCACGGAGCCAAAAACATACTTTTATCAAGGGATTCCAATTCCAGTCTCCAACTAAGCGAAAATGAAATGTAGTGATAATATATCGCCTTAGACTTGGCTTAAATCCGAATCAATAATCCTATTTGAATTGGGATTCTGAGGTGGAATTTAAATTGAAAATAAATTTGACATCGTTCCATCAACTGGACAATCAAAAACCACTGATTATAGCATAATCCCAAGTTAGAATCAAACAATTAAAAACACATGTCTTGAAGATAAATCAGAAGAAGTCAACAGATTTTCGGAGTAGCCAAAAATTCCCTTCAGGGAGCAACGACCGTCAAATTTTGAGATTAATTAAGAATTGTGGCCGCCCAAGTCAAAGGGTGAATGTGTTAGCAAAGTTGGTGTTTTTTTTTTTATCTTAGATGACTGTGCTGTTGTAGGCTTTGGTTATAGTAGAGACCAGCAGCCTTGTCGAAATTAAGAGTTAACCAGTTCTAAGACATTCTTACCGGTGGTTAATACGTGGAGTGTAATCTTTATTCAAATCCCCTCTAGCATTCCTGATGGAAGGTCTTGGAGTAGGACCCCGTCCTGGAGGAATCAGGTGACTAACCGCAGTATCTTCGGTTTTGGCTCGAGATCGCTGACGTATAGCGGTAAACTCCTCTTGATCTTCAGGAACTTGAGATGGGATATTCATGCTTTTAGCAGAGACAGAACTTTGCTGTTTCAAAATCTAAAATTAATTTTGAATAATTTTTAAGTTTGAACAAGAAGAAAAATACAACTTAGAAAACAAATGTATCTCTAATAGAAGACAGGTCCTGAAATTATTTAAGATACCAATATATATGTTCTATAGATTTTACTGTATCTCATGACAATCGCAAGTTATAAACATTAAAATTGATGGTTTTTCCAGGCATCCAAGATGCAAAGGGTTAAACATTTTAATAGACAGGAGAGTCATACCTAAATAAGCCCAATGAAAAACAAAATTTTCAGGTTCATATAACAAACAATAGCTAAAAGTTTTACGCTACAAAAAATCATTCTGTAGAGGAGAATGGGGGAGGAGGGTATCATCAATGCCCAACTACAATAGAATTTTTCCTTTGGCTTTTGATTTTATTAAATGCTAAATTTGCAAATTTCACCATGAATTAATACCAGGGTAGAAAATTACAAACTTTAGTCAGATGCAACAAACATCGGCAAAACATACTGTAATCACTCGATATACCTTTACATTGTTAATCGTATTACTAACATATGAAACAAAGAAGTATTTCATTAGTACACATACTTTAAAATATCCCAATGTTGCTTTTAATATATATTGTTGTACATATTGGAGAATAAGATACTCATTGGGGTGCCTTCTGTTTGAGCAAATACTTGAAACTGTAGTTCTTAGGAAATAACGCACTGTCATTTCCATATATAATAGATGAAGTTATGTTAGATGGTTGTTTGACCCTACTACTTTCTATTAAGTAAATACGACTAAGAAATGCTGCCAAAGAATTAAGACCAACAGGAGGAATCTATATCACTTTCTATCTCGTTTCCAAAGAAAAAGAAAGAAACACTTTTTCGTTTCATGAAAACTATATCTTGTAAATGAACAACTGAATACATCAAAAGCTTTAGTAATTACCACTTCTGGATCTTCATTATCTGAGTATTCATCATTTTCAGTGATATTTCTACCAACAGAAACTGGAAGGGGTGTAGTCACTCCTGCTGGTTCTAAAAAATCTGCCAACTTTCTCTGATAAAATTGCCTTGTTGTTGCTAAAAAGAAAAAAAAAACATTATTAAGATTCACGGCATACCCAATACTATCACATCAAACTCAAACTAAAAGAAACATACAGGAACTCTTTAATCACAACTCCATTTTAGATTACTAGTTTATAGAACGAAATGCAGAATTTGACTTAATCACATGAGTAATTGTCAACGAGATTATAAAAGCCAAAAGTAAAGTCAAGACAGCTTGTCTCATTGTACTGGCATCAAGCCATAGCTCAAGGAGCTACTCGTTTTGCAGCTGCGTTGAAGTTCATTACAAGCCACATTTAGTCCTGCATTGAACGAGTTTGAGAAGCCGCTCATAATGGGTACATATCTGCTTGACGAAGTCTCCATGCACAGTCTTCTAGTAACAGAGCTGTCGCTGACTACATCCATATCGTCATTCAAAAATAAACACGGAGGTAGAAGCACTTTAAAGCAGCAAGAGTGTAAGGTAAGCGTTTGTGTGGACAAAACAAGCCTCACTGGCAACTCTTGATATGAACAGACCGTGATGGAGTTCGGGTGACGGTTCATAGGATCTAGCTCTGCACAAATATAGAGGTGCTGAAAATGCTTTATTGCCTACTGCAATGCGTTTTTCCTTCTTTGCCGAAGACCAATAAAATATCTGACTGGCTTTAAATAACCTGATATTAGCTGGAATGTCCATAACCGTAAAAAAAAGGTGGCAGCTAAACCAACATAGTCCTTGATAAAAGGTACATAAGAAGTAGCAACTTCTCTGTAAAGGAATAAAGTGCCCCATCCTACCATATAAACCTGCATAGTTTGCTTTGAAATAGGTTGAACCTCAGGTGTATGCTGTTTGGATAGTTCATCAGGAAGTGCAACCTTGCCTGCCTGCCACATGACTCTGTGAAACTCAAACAATGCAAACGCGAGGCTGATAGCTCATTTTAGACAGCATCAGCTGGACTCGAGCTGTTTGTTAACATTACAGCACAGAGTCGGAGAAACAATAGAGAAGCAACAATTTGAATGACTTCACTGTCGATCAACCAACGACAATAATTTTGTGGTTAAATTCGATGCACGATCTTTTTTTTTTTTATTTACTAATAGGAGAAAAAACATTTGCCTGTTGTTGAATAGTGTTGCTATTCTGATCTGTTGTGCCACATTGACGTCCTTGTTTGGTTCTTCTTCAAATGACAAGATGCTCATCAGATTCTTAGCATCTCAAAAGAGATATAACAACGAGACATATCCCAGCAGCCAAAAGGTATTCAACACATTCATCTTTTACTAGATCCAAAGCTACAATATTTTTTCTGTCGACTAGTTACAAAAGTGTTTCTCCCAGAGAATGTTGTGATTGCTTAAGCATCAGCCAGATATTCTCAACTGATCCTTTGTGCCAGCAATCTGTTACTTCTGCTTCAAACAGCACTTATAGAAATTTTAGCTGCTGAGCCCAAATATTCAATACAAACTCAAATCCAATGAGGGCGACATTTAGCAGTACATTAATCAATTCATTTGTTTCAATTGTCACATATTTTTTTTTTGTATTGTTGCCCCAAAAACAAAAACAAATCCTACGTACGTGCCGGTCCTTTACTCGGTGCCCCTCGCCCCCCCCCCCCAACCTCCTCTTTATACAAATAAACATGGTGAAACTCTTTAAATCATGGTCATTCAGCAAGTCTTTAGGGAATGGCTGGAAATATTTAGACATTAAACATTAATACTGCAGTATAAGTGTTCTATATCAAAATACACTAAGTTAATATTTTGCAAATAGTGTCTGATTTGCAAAAAAAAAAAAACGCAGTAACAGTTTATGGGCTTGTTAATCATAACCTAATCACAGCTTAAACTAACAATTCATGATATTTCCTAATTTAAAAAATGGCATATACATATTCATAAAATTATGTTTCATGTCCAACAAAGTTGGCATTTAAGGATTTGATTTTAGGCTATTGATTAAAAATCTTTGACCAATGTGACAATATAGAACCTCAAAACAAAACAAAAACCTATAAGTACACACTTCCACAAAAGACCAAAAAGCAAAAGCTATTCCAACAAATGAGAACGTTTTAAAGAAAAGGTAAACTTTCCAAAATATTACAAATATATCATCAATTTTGACATGAAGCTAATATTGCATTGTAAAAGAAAAAAGTAAATAAATGGCAACCAACCTACTTTTTTCACAAATAGTATTTGATTTTCACCTAAATGGTATTTAAAGATTTTTGTGTTTTTTCTTACTAATTGGAAACTAATAGTGCAGCACATACATTCAAATCCAATACCATAGTAAGTACTGTGCATTTCCACAAAGGATAAAAGAAAAGTCAATTGTAAGAAGTGAATATTTGTTAGGACACAAAAAAGTGAACTATCAAAATATGTCAATTTGTGGCCTGTATAGCTAATAATCCACAGCAAAATAGATGAAGAGCTAAACAACACCATAAAAGTAACTCATGATCATAAACAAATCATTAAAAAATAGATTTGAAACTAAAACTAAAAGATCCTAACTTCATCATTTTGAAGTTCAGCTAAAATTAGGCCCATTTCTTAGCAAATCAATGTGCAGAGATGTTACATCTTTTGACCGAAAATTGAAACAAAAAACCTTATTTTTCTTTTGACAGAAAAAAAACATTCTTTTCTTACAGACAATTGACAGAAAAAAACTTCTTTTCTTACATTTTTGATGGCAAAAACCTGATGGAAAAAACCTTCTTTTCTGAAAGAAAATTCACAGAAAAAACCTTCTTATCTTACATCTTTTGACAGAAAAAACCTTCTTTTCTTACATCTTTTGACAGCAAAAATCTGACACAAAAAACCTTCTTTTCTTACAGAAAATTGACAGAAGAAACTTTCTTTTCATACATCTTTTGACAACAAAAACCTGGGACTCTGGTCTTACTTCTTAGGCATCTTTTTTTTCTTTTTCTTTTTTTTTTTGCAAACATATTTCCTTATTTTACTCTAATCAGCAGTCTAAGGACGTCTATGAGACTGTTATTAAAGTTCTCTCTTCAATGCTCTATTTGGGAGTGAGCTGTAAGGTCTTAGTACTTAGAAGAAGTAAAAACAATAATCTGAACAAAAAGAAGAAAGATCTTAGATGTAAGGTCTTATTCAATCATCCCACCTGTTTTAAGATACTAAATTCTTTGGTAAGTAAACTGTTTGGGTATTTTCTAAGTAATATATTTGTATTTTCCTTTTTTTAAACCAAATAATCGCAATTTACATAATTACGATTGTTTTGGAGGTTAGCCAAAATATTCAGTATTTCAATTCAAATTGAAGGCTTTGGTTAGGGGCCCGTTGTGTTGTTGTAGGCATTTTTAAAGTTTGATAGGTCCTAATAAATAACTGCTTCCAGTTGCAAGGTATATTGTATAACTATTGTGGATTTTGAACTTCATTAGGATGCCTCTTTTCTTTGGAAAAACTATGCCAATAGTTGTATAATAGGAAGCCATATTAAGATTTGAATCTTCAAAGACACAAAAAAGATGCAGTGCACCACCATTACACACATACTTATCTCCCTAACTCTCCTTAACCTGCATGTTTGCTCAACTATGAGCTCTTAATCACCAAAGAAAAAAAATAATTTAAACTGACTGTTGATATTGAACAAAGAAATGAAAAATAAAAGAAAAGAAAAGGTAAAAAGTCAGAAAAAATGGAGTAAAAACCTGTAATTGGGCCACAATTTATTCCTGCATCTTTTAATCTTTTGTAGAGCTCATCATCATCCAGGGAGTCTAAAACAGTATTGGAGGCATCTGCACTTCCATTTAATTGACCTGACTCTCCATCTGTTCCATTCTAAAAAAAAAGACATGAAATAAGTATTTTGAGCAAGTTTCAAAATTTCAGCATATCTACATTACATTTCTTTATTTTGGATTCAGTCACTTTTGTGTTATAGCTAATAATTAATGAAGCATTGCATCCTATTTTTAGTCTTTACTAACTATGGTATATTTTATAAAGTGACAAAAAATTTGAACATGTGGACAGGGGTGAGCCCAGGGGATAATGGGGATACATGCCCCCCCCCCCCAAAAAAAAAAAAAATAAAAATGGGAATGTGTCCTATAGGATCGACATCCTCATAGATTTTGGGTAATACAAAAGAATAACGTATTCTGTAAATCTTATTGTGATGAGGGTAAAAACTGAATGATTTATTCATTTAATAAGTAAGTAAGTAATTTTATTGCCCAAAAATTCACATGGAATTAAAACAGAGTATAAGAAAGTAAAAAGAAAAGAAAAGTCACACTAGGGAACATCACCAAAAATATTTACACTTTATGTACATTTGCAAAACTACTGGCACAAGATGGCTAGCCATGGGTTCGCTCTTCCCTTAGCGCTTTTCAGAAAATTCTTGGCGACACGGTTAACACAAACTGTAGGATTGGATAAACCATAATTATACATGACAAAGGAGTTATTCGTCCATGGTGGAAGTCTCAGAAGAAACTTCGCAAATCAAAAAAACAGAACTTTTACTTTTGCACACTGAGCAGATGACAGGTATTTCCAAAAGGGTGCTATATACAATACATGTGGAAGGGCAATGACATTATAAAGCAACACAAGATATTTATGGCAGAACTGATGTCTGTTACCAACAGTTGACCTGTACAGAATCCAGATTTTCACTTCTATGTGGTGCACAAGCAGCATCCAGCCAATAGTAAGTATTAAGCCAAGCCAAGGTAAGCCAAGGTAAGTATTACTCTCAGATGGTTTCACAACTGAATCACTCAAAGGGACATTTTTTTTGCAGCACTCTGCATTGAAAAACAAGACGGCAGATTTTGACACAATAAACAACAAACCTACGTTGTTGTATTCCTTATTCAACATATCAAAATTCTTCAAAGTCAATCAGCAGACCTATTCAAATTAACCAAGTCGTCAGCATACATCATCAGCAAAACATGCATCCCTTTTGAAACACAGGAAATAGCTACTCGAGCTTGCACCAGCAGAACACTATTGTTGCACAAACTTGGAGACACAACCAAGACTTGCCTGACTCCTTATGGACCAGTACAACAGCGGATTTGACTGGATTTTAGGGTATTTTGATAGGGTTATAGTACATATAATATAATACTCTGACAATACACAAACTTGGCCCTTGTTTATATGCTTCTAGAAGGATCTGCATGTGCACCGACGAGTCAAAAGGCTGGCTCACATCAAAATAGCCAATAACTAGTGGATCGCCCATTGCCTCAGATTCAGACAGAATAGCAGCAAGGGCATACAGAGCATCAGCGCAACCAAGCTCTACCACAAAACCAAACTGGTGGTTTGGCATTTGGCAACAGTGTCTAACATTTGACAATATAAGCATTTCTAGAAGCTTGCACAAAACTGGCAACACTGTATTGGGCAATACAAGGAGCATTTGTTAGCTTGGTTACCTTTTTTCAGGATGGGCGTAACTTGCCCTGTAGAGAAAACATCAGGCACAAAACCAATTACAAATATGATCTTGTATAATAATGTTAACATTTCATACAAAAGATGAGTACCATTCACAAGGTGAAGTGCACACAAACCATCAAGTCTGCAAAATTTCTTTATTCAGCCTAAAAGCATTTGTAGTTACATCCAAAACAGACACGGTCTAGTCCAAAAAACTCGAATTTGATAGCACAGATTCAACTTGTTTGGTATATGGTCTAACTACACTGGTATTTGGGGCTATAAATTTGACTGAGGCATGTTTTGGCAATTTTTCATCTTTCCATAAGCAACTTGGATAATTAATTCTTCTCTCTGTATAGACATTTTTCCCATTTGTGCAATGCTGCTTGAGGGCTTTCTCAAATTAACGTTTTGTGTGTATATGGGGACAATTCAACACACCTGATTTACGATGACCACTTTCCCTCCACACCAAGAGCCAGAACTTAGCATCCTGACATGCTTTCACTAGCATTTGATTCTTTCAGAACCCAGGAATTTCAGTACCTTTACAAATTTTCCAAACAGGAATAGCAGCCTTTTCTGTGGTTAGAAGTGCGTGGGTGATTTCAGCACAGAAGGGATTGACTTGTATTTTAGTTTCCTGGATATTCCTTTGCATGTTGGCTTGTTGTAGACTAAATGGCATGTTGATCTTCTGAAGCATCATGCCAAGCACTGTCCAATAAAGAGGGAAGTCAGCCTTTGACCAATCTTTGATTTCACCTTAATTCATCTGAGAGCTTTAAGGTCTTCCAGACCTGTAGTGCTCTTGGGTTGATGACTGCAAGTCAAATCTCCACTGCTTCTTCTCCCACCCAAGTTGGTTTATGATGGAATGGACGGAGGGAGCACTGACAGTTGAATCTTTCAATTGATTCCAGTGCTTTATGACTCTTCTTGAAAAGAATGATTGGCTATCTTGATTGGGAGCTTGACTTTGATAGCTTCTTGGAGTGTCCTCATGTGTTATTCTGGCTGGAACTGAGATGTTTGCCAAAAATTGCTGACTTTTCATACTAGAGCTTGTAAGTAAACATCACATTCCTGTGTAAACATCTGTAAACTAAAGTGGGTAGTTGATTTACCTGTGGTGGTCCTCATATGAGGTTGATGCAAGAATTCTCACGCATTTTGTTGCTCGTTTCTATACATTTTCAATGAGCCTCACATCTTGTCAATAAGAAGGACCAGCAAGATAAATGCAAAAATGAATATTGGTCTGATGAGAGCTTTATATAGTTTTACAAAAATATAGATCCCTGTGTGCTATTAATAGTCTGTTTTAGTAATCCAATACTGGAGCTTGCACAAGAAATAACATGCTGAACATGGCTATGAAATTTGAACTTATTATCAATGATGACACCAAGATCCCTTTCTTCTGCTCTGCTCTCTAATTACTCTCTTACTTTTGTGGTGGGGTTATAGATTGTGTAGCTAGCCATTAGGTTATTAGGTCCAAAATGTGATACAGAGCATTTGCCTATGTTGAACCAGAGAAACTAGTCTTGGGTCTAATCTTGTAGCTCATCTATGTCATGCTGGATGCTTTAGGGGTATACATTATCAGCAAACAGATGCATGCCATTGTTTATATGGTTAAATATATCATTGATGTAAATCAGAAAGAGAGTTGGACCCAGTACAGTATCCTGTGGTACTCTGCTCATTACTTTGGCCTTGCCAGAGTAAATTGGTTGGCCATCTGTAGCAAATAAGCAAACTTTCTGTTTGCAATTTGTAAGAAATTTCATTAGCCTGTCTACAACAGTGGATATTTTGGAGTGTAATCAACTGTCAGGAACCTTGTCAAACACCTTGACAAAGTCCAGCAACACCAGATCAACTCAATATTTGTGGTCAATTAGATCTGTGATTTTCTTGTATGATTCCAAAAGGTTTGTTTCCATTGATTTCCCTGACTGGAAGCCATGCTGCTTGGATGACAAGATCTTGTTGGTGGCCAAATGCTTAAGGATTGAATCACTGACTATGCACTTGAGTATTTTGACAACAACTGAGGTCAGGCTAATAAGCTGATAATTTTCAGGCTTTGAATGGTTACCTTTTTTGAAAACCAGTGTAACGTTGGCTATTTTCCAGTCTACTGGCAGCTCTCTAGAGGTAAATGATTTCTAGAAAATTTTCCAAAGCAGTTCTATTATGATTGCTGCAGCTTCTTTTAATAGCCTGGGATGTAGGTTATCAGGTCCTGGTGACTTGTTAGTAACTAACATCTGTAAATGTCTGAGAACCTCTGCAAGCAATAGAGTGATGCTATCCATTGGGGTTTTTACAATGTATTCTGGTGAGGGAGGTTTCTGATTTAGTGAGTTTGCAAGCTTGATGATGTCAGTCATTTCTTCGCCTTCCTCTGTTACCAGTTTCCTGATGCCTAATCTATTATGGTCTTGGCTAGAGACATATTGCTGGAATTTCTTTGCGTTTCTCTTAGCTTCATCTGCAAGCTTAGATTCAAAGCTTGCAAACAAATTCCATGTCAAACTTTTAAGTTTGTTCCTGCTCTTTGAGAATGTTTCTTTGTTTTCTGCAGATGGATACTTCTTGTGCTTCTTCCATTTTCTGTTGATTTCCTTCTTAATATCCTTTGTCATTGTTGTAGTGTTTGTGGTTTTGGAATGAGCTTGCTCAAAGTGTACTGTTCAGCTTTGCTTAGCAGTATTCCTTTGAAGTATTGCCATTGTTGGTCTAAGGAACCAATTAGGACATCATCCTAGGAGATGTTGCTGATATCTATTCTAATCTTCTCATAGTCTATGAAGGTCCTTTTTATGTAGCTGTTAGTTACTTTGAGGAATGTTGTTTTTATTTCTATTGCAACATGGTCACTTTTCCTGATTGGGGGCATGTGTTTAGTATGAAGAAGGGATACTGGTCTCCTAAGAAATGTTAGTTTAGGAGGCTTGGAAGCAGCCCACTTACGAAACAGGTTGGGTGGTTGACAATTTGGTGGAGGCAAGCATCATGAATCATATCTATGATTGGATTCACAGGTCCAGAGGTGACATAAGGGAATTGATCTTTCCAGGTGATGCTTGGCAGGTTAAAGTTGCCTGGAATTAATAGCTCACCCTTATGTATGTCTGCCATCTTCCAAATGACCTCAGCTTGCTTTGCACCTGTTTGCTCAGGTGAAGGTGATGATGGGCTTCTGTACACACAGCCAATTCTGACAATGGGATGGTTTTTACTCTCTGGAGCTGAAATTTCAAAGAATATAGTTTTGGTATTTTTGCATCCACTGGAATGATCAGTAGGGGTGACAATATACAAGGATTTGACAAATGAAAGTGTTCCACTGCGGCAATGACTGGATGATAGATTTGATATAGTTTGGTAGCCTTGCCGATTAGCATGTGAGTCTAGGAGTTGGTTTCTTGAGTTCTTAGGACAGAGCTCAGTAAGGAGTAAAACATCATAGTTATTTACATAAATCATAGATTTTAGCTTGTTGATTTTGTTTGGAAGTTGGTCTATGTTTGCAATTAGAGCAGAAAAATCTAGACTTACTTGCTCCCTATTTGTGTTGGATACTTCCTTTTTGTAGTGGTGGATATATTGGACCAGCTCATCTTCAATGGACAAGAAACTACTACAGGATCTACTATTGTCAATTGTATTTGGGCTTTCATTTGAGGACTTGAAGGAGAAATCGGAAATTTCATCAATACTTGTTAGTTTATTACTATTCACTTTCATTATTTTTATTATGTACAGGACTAGCAGATGGAGAAACTAACAGTCAGTGGCCTGGTGAGAGTGCCCCCCACCTGGACCAATCAAGTTTTTTGGGACAATCTTTCCATGGTCTACAGTCAAGTTCAGCTCTCTTAATTCAGTCCAGCACCTGAATTCAGCAGCTAATGCATTTTTTTCTCCTGGTCTTCCCATGATGCATCTGCCCTAAACTGAATTTCTTGACAAAGCTCATAAGAACTTTGTAAAATATACTTTTTCAAGTTTAGGTTTTGAACAGAGAAAAGAATAGGAGATGGTTGGCTGTGAGTTGATTCTTGTTAACTTGTTACTGTTTGGCCAATGGGTTGCTAGGAGGCTTTGGACTTATTGACATATTTGGATTCACAATGTTGTACTGCTCTGTAAAATGTTTTTCAATGAATGCCTTGTCACCATTTATTCCTGGCTGCAGGGGGACACCATATGCAACTAGGTTAAGTTTTCTGCTATCTCTGTCGTTTTCCTGTCTGAACAGTCTGAAAACTTAATCTTCATGGTGAGAATCAATGACTTTTCTTATTTTGGATATTTCCTGAAGCATTGCTGCTCTTGTAACATATAGACCAGCCCCCCCCCCCCCCCTGTATAAAATTCAGGACCAAATCCCTCATTCACATCCCCTTAGAAATCCTCAAATATAGGACCAAATCTCTCATCCATACTCTTCTAGGAACTCTTAAATTCAGGACTAAATTTCTCAGTCACACCCCTTTAGTAAATTTCAATTTGAAAAAGGTTTGGATAAAATCATTCAGAATTTAACAGTTGCTAAATTTATCAAGTCTGCATAATCCTACGCAGTTAAACTACGTGCATTTAGATAAGTGAAAGGTTACTTAACAAGTCAAGTAACCAGTTATTCTGACCCCTGAGTTTTTCAACAGTCTGCATAGTCCAACGCAATTAGACTATGTGCATTTAGATAAAAAAAGGTTACTTAACAAAGTAACCAGTTATTCTGACCTATGGGTTTTTCTCAAAACCAAAAGAGAAATCCTTGCCAAAGAAAAGCTTTTGGATGCGTGACTAGTCACATAATTAAATATTACCAATAGTAGTGGAGGTCAACTTCCACAGGTCACTAAGCCTGTCTGGCGGGTGTTTGTTCAGAGAAATCGCGCGTTGGATATATGAGCCCAACGCAAGGGCAAAGAGTTAGTTTTATGGTAGGATTCGAATGCATTAGATCAATTTCTCATGTTCACCTTTTAGTGCAATAAGACATTGAAGCTATCTTGTCAAAAGTTGTATATTGTAAGTAAATAAACCTTATTGTATTTAATCATCTTCTGTCTATGTATTAAGGCATCAGGTACAGTTCCTCTAGCTTTCAGGCACGGTCCCAAGGGAATCTATATTTGTTTCAAGAGACCTCGAACAACACCGAGATGGTTCTGTCTCCCAGGTTACCGGGGATTCTATACGAAGCCTTTTTATTTTATTAATAATTTAGCTCCCATATCCACATCAAACTATTAAGACTTAGAAAAGTCCCAAGCAACTCCACGCAAACCCCCCTTAAGATAAAAGCACAACACAAACTAATTATTTAACTAAACCACCCCGTAACATATGGCGCGGTCGGGTAAAGAAAGCAGAAAAAGGAACTGAAAGTACCTACGCAATTAATGCCCACTAACATAGACAAGTATGATTACTTACATTTTACTTTTTTGATTTTTGAGTGCAGTGCAATTTTACCTAGCTTTTTGAATTTTTAGGTGCAGTGCGATTTTATTTCTATTTTGCATTTTTTCTATATAGGTATACCCCATTCAAAAAATATCAAAATCTTTAAGAAATTAAAATAAAACAGTAAAAATTAAAAAAATTTTGAGATTATTTTAAACCGCATATTTAAAAAAAAAAGACTACAATAAATATGGAACAAGAACAAGATGAAATATTAAAAGCGCAACAAATTATTGCAACTTCGGTAGAAATTGCAAAATCATTACCAGAATATGAAGGAGATACGGACGTTGATCAATTCAACATCCATTTAGGACAATTTGTGGAAATGACAAAAATTGACCTAAAAGTATTAAAAAATATGTTACTTTTAAGACTGAAAGGACAGGCGCTAACATTCCTAAAACAAATCGAAAACTCAATAGGTACAGAAGCAACCTCAACCATTAACTCAATAGAATTATTGCAACAGGCCTTCCAGAAAAGATTCATCGACACAAGTTCGTTGAATAAACTAAAACATGGCCTAGTTACTTTCGAACAGACGCAAAACGTTCGTGAGTACTTGCATAAGGTTAGAATCGCAACAGAAGCGCGATACGGTCCAGGAGAAGGGGAATTATATGAAAAAATCATACTAAATGCATTTAAACAGGGACTAAACCCAAAGTTATACCGCCTTTTGATAGCTAAAAATATTGATAACCTAGAACTAGCAGTTCAGGAAATAGAAAGAGCCGTAGAAATTGATTCGATTGTCCTGCAGCATCAAAAAATGTCAATAAATGCTGTAGAAAGCAAAGCCCCTGTAAGATCAAGGGATTCCTCTCCGCGATTTTTCTCCCGAGAATCATCGCCAAAACCTGTTCGAAATCAAATGCGAACCACCACACCTCCAAGACAAGTACGTTTTGCCCCCAATAATCAATTAAGGGCACAAACTAACAATGAACCATTAAGGTGCTACACCTGTAGCCGATTAGGACATATCGCAAGAAATTGTTTCGCAAACAATAATTATCGCCCAAATATTAGGGGAACGGGTAACCGTTTGTCCAGGGGGACAAACTATAGTGGGTACGCCCCTAGAGGCAGTCGAGGGAACACCCTTGTAACAAGAAATAATTATCCCACCCAAAATCAAAATTTCCAACGCAATACGTATCAATATCGAGGAGGGTATCGTGGAAGGACAAATCAACCCAATAATAGTTGGAACAGTAGTACAAGAGGAAATTACATCAGCCGACGGCAGCCATATAATAGCTCCATCTCAAATAATAATCAAGGAACCCAAAATAGAACAAATGAAAGTTCTACATCTAACATCTGGGAATCCCAGGGAAACGATATAAGCCCCCAAAATTCGTAGGACCAAAATTTGGTGGCAAGATAATTTATAGGTCCCCCCCAGTAATAATACCATTTTTAAGTGCAAATAATAATAAGATGTTACCAGTATTTGAAAATTTTAACGCAGGGAATATTTATTTCTCAGCCCTTATAGATTCAGGAGCAACCGTAAATGTGATAAATACATCCGTGTTTAATAAATTACCAAACTATATTAAACGACGAATGAGCAATATCTGTCCCAATTTGTCAAGTGTGACAGGACACGACCTAGATGTGAAAGGCACTGTGTATCTAGCCTTGCGCAAGGATAACAGAAATTTCTATACTCGATTTATAGTTTGTAAGAATTTTCCATACGAAGCAATAATAGGCGCAAATTTTTTAAAATCAAATAAAATATTATTAGATGTAGCAAATTCAAAGTTTATCTACCCAACGGACACCATATCAATGATAAATAACATACAAGCAAACAAAGCAAGGGAAAATATAGGTAACATGAGAGAGTATAGAAACAAACAAATTCAAGAAATTTGTTATTTATGGAAAAAACTTGAAAAAATAGAAACTCCAGGAAAAAAACCAGCGGAGAATCTTCTAAATTTAATAAAAGAAGAAAATAACGAAAAATATTATGGATTTGTAGTGCGTAAAACAAAAATTCCCCCTAAATCAATGCAGAGGATCCAAATATCACAATTGTTAGAACCAGTTAATGATAAAAATGAAATTTGGGTAGCATCGCCTTGGGAAGATCTCCCGAAATATTTAGTGTGTGAAGAACAAATTATAAATTACGAAAAGGGAGAAGGTTACATTTGGGTAACGAACACCCACGAAAACGACCTAATTACCCTAAGTAAAGGTACATGTTTAGTAGAGATACAGGTAGTATCGGAATCCGACATTAATAATTGGAAAAAATTGGAAAAAAACTACGTGAATAATATTAATGTTTACGTTGACAGAGAATATCCACTGACGCGATCTCAATTCCTTGAGAAATTCGAACTAAGTCACATAACCGATGTGTCATTAAAACAAAAATTATGCGACTTATTATGGGAATACAGAGATGTCTTTTCGACATCTGAAGATGACATAGGACTTATCCCATTTTATGAACACGCAATACAAACCACGGGGCCGCCAGTTGCAAAACAACCATACAGAATTCCTTATAAACATAAGGAATGGCTAATAAACAAAATACATGAACTCGAAAAAAATCAAATCATAAGGCCAAGCATAAGCCCATACTCTGCCCCCGTTATTTTAGTCCCGAAAAAGAATAATGATCTTAGACTAGTGGTAGATTATAGAGCTTTAAATAAACAAGTAGTAAGTGACAAATTTCCCCTACCTAGAATAGACGAAATTCTAGACTCAATATCAAATAAAAATAAAATATTTACTTCCCTAGATTTGACACAAGGATATCATCAAGTAAAAATAGCTGAGGGCGATGTTTTTAAAACAGCTTTTTCAACAACAGAATGTGGTTCTTATGAATACTTAAGAGTACCATTTGGACTAAAAACTAGTTCGAGTGCATTGTGTAGACTCCTCCTTCATTTACTAAGAGGCCTAAATAACATAATTCATTTTCTTGATGACGTCATAGCTATGGACAAAGACGCGGAGGACCATTTAGAGACACTAGCAAAAGTGTTTGGGAAATTTAGAGAAGGCAATTTAAAATGTAGACCAGAAAAAGTAAATCTTTTTCAAACAAAACTAAAATTTTTAGGAGTAGTTGTAACGCAAGGACAAATTTCCCCAGACCCTGAAAAAATAAAATCCGTTAAAAATATAAAGCCCCCCCAAACAATTAAACAATTACGAGGAATCTTAGGATTAATGAGCTATTTCCGAAAATTTATAAGAAATTACGCACAAGTTGCAAAACCTTTAACAGACCTCACGAGAGGCAACCCACAAAAAATTGTGTGGTCTAATACAGCTCAGAATGCATTAGATCATTTGAAAAAGGCTCTAACCTCAGAACCTATTTTATCGCTACCTGACTTCCAAACAGGACAATTCGTTGTTACAACGGATGCCTCTAACAAGGGAATTGGGGCGATCCTCTCCCAAATAATAAATGGGGAAGAAAGAGTGATAGCGTACGCTTCTCGCACCTTAACTTCTGGAGAAAGTAATTATTCTGCTACACAGCTTGAATTATTATCAATTATCCACCATTTGGACAAGTTCAGACATTATTTGGTAGGCAGAAAATTTAAACTGCGTTCAGACCACAAAAGCTTGCAATATCTGCAAACTTTCAAAAAGCCAACGGGAATACTCGCGAGATGGATTTTGAAAATCCAAGACTTAGATTATGAATTTGAACATCTTAAGGGAAAACAAAATGCCCCATGTGATTATCTAAGTAGATTTCCAGATAATACCCCAGTAGAAAATGAAAATGAAGAAGTCAACACGATAAAAGCAAAGTACGTTCCAAGAAAGAAAGGTTTAAAAATGAAATCGGCTGAGAATAATTCGGTTGAGAAGGAACAGAAAGACAGCCCACTTTCCTTGAATTCTATAAAAATATATCAAAAGAAAGATAATACTTGTGCTGCTCTAATAGAATATTTCTTATATGATAAAGAGTTACCTGATGAAATGAAATCTTTTAAAAAAGAAATTGATAACTTTTATTATGATTTCGACGAAGAAATACTATGTAGGATAATAACCGATACTGATAAAAGAAATCAAACTTCCGTTATACCAGTTTTACCCCAAATTTTGGAAAAACCCGCTTTTGAATTCTTTCATTCTGAAGTAGGAGGTCATTTGGGAATAGATAAGACATTCCATAGATTAAAACAATACTTTTTCGTTACTTCAGCCTTAACAAAGTTAAAGAATTATGTTAATAATTGTGAAACCTGTAATTTAAGAAAAAATCCACAAGTCTACCCGAATCCAACGATAGGAAAAACGCCTACGGCCCGGTTTCCATTTGACATAGTCTCTTTTGATTTATATGGTACAAGTGGAGAATTACCCACTTCTAATGAAGGACATACCTGTGTACTGTCAGTAATTGATCATTTTTCTGGTTTCACTTTTGCTAAACCATTAAAAAATCAAAGCGCCTATACAACGTCGAAAGCTCTCGCTAAAATATTCCTTAATTTCGGTATCCCTAATACAGTATTAAGCGATAACGGCCCTAATTTTGTATCGAAAGTAACCAAGGATTTAATGTCTTTCCTTCAAATAAATAAATTGGTATCAACCCCCTATCATCCACAGGCCAATGGGAAAATCGAGAACAGACACAAACTATTTTCTAATATTTTAAGTATTTACACGAAAGAAAATCGCAGGGATTGGCATGATACCTTACCTTATTTAACAAATGTAATAAATACAGCTTACTCCCAGGTCATTCGCGATAACCCATTTTATATATTATTCGGACGAGACTTTCGAATCCCTTATAATGAAATTATAGAGTCACGACAATATTATAATGATTCTCAAGATTATAAACAAGAATTTATCAATAGAATGAGGAAAACTTATAAACTTGTAAAACAAGAAATAGAAAGATCAAAAAGAAAGCAAGAATCAACAAATATTCCTAATGTCAAAGGTAAACTCGATTTCCAAATAGGAGACTGCGTTTACTTAAAGAACGAAAACAAATCGGACGGCAAGAAACTTTCGGACCGGTACCTAGGACCGTTAAGAATAATTAAAAAGTATGATAATAACGTTACATTTAAACTATTAAAACCAAAAACAGGAAAAGTCTATAAAACCCACGTTAGTCGTATAAAGAGGGCAAAATTCACAGAAACATGGACCCCTCAACCTTCAACATCAAATACCTCGGAGGACGAAAATCAACCACCTCGCTCTAGATTAAGTGAGCTTAAACCTTTTAATTTCAAACAAGGATATTTTGAAAACAGTAGTGACGAAGAAAAATTTAATGAATTTCTAACCATGACAAATATGGTTACCCCCCCAAAAAGTACCCCCGTTACGCGGAGACGGAGGAAAAGCGATTCCTCTTCCAGTGAAGAATCAGAAGAATTGGACTATACAATTTCTCCACAAACGCAATTTTTCCCGGATCGAATTTCGACACCTTTTCCACCCAAACGTTTCCCCGATAATTTGGTACACCCTGTCACACCAATAGACAGACCCTTTTCGTTACAAGATGAATTAAATAAGGCTATACAGACCCCTGGTGACATAGAGTCAGAAAAGGTCTACCAACCGCAGCGACAAACATTGCGGGAGGCCATGGATCTTATTAATTACCCAATTAAAACTAGACAAAGTACAATTGATACTTATCCAGCTACAGATGAACAACAATATCACGATATAACTGTCTCAAAGGCAAAACCAAAGGACTGGGAATCTTGGAAGGAAACCTTAATACAAACACTTCCTCACCCCCCGGAAGACATGGCTTTCAAGCAGTGGAGGCACCCCAAGAAGACATTTGAATCCTCCCAAAGCTCCCAAGAATCGTTCAATTCTCCTGAGCACAGAGATCAACAGGACGAGTCAATCAATAAACCCTCCACTTCACGAGGTGAAGAAATTTACGAAGGTCGAGCTGGATCTACACCTAAATCTCAAACTTCTACTTCAAGAGAACCAGATACTAAATCTACAACTAGTTCCTCAGATACTGAGAGTGAATCAGGCACAAATGAGCCCAAAGATGTGGAAGGAACAAGACCACAGAGTGCAACTGCCCAGGCTAAAAAGGCACAAATTAAAGGTCAAAAATTTCTTAAAAAACAATATAAAAAGTTTGACTTGATATCGCTAGCGAAGCCAAAGAAAAAAACCGAGTCTACCGAAGAGAAGATAACAACAAGGTCAGGCCGAGTTGTCAAAAAACCAGATAAATTAGATTATAAATAAAAGAAAAATAAAAATCTACCAGTCCTGGATAAGATAAAGAAAAAAAAAATTTATGATAAAATAATCATTTTTTTGCTAATTGTCAATTAATTACGCTAAGAAACCATCCCTTAATAAAACATCCTTAAAAGAAAGTGCCTTTCAGGAAAGCTGAAAGACTCCAAGTGAAAAATTGGCCTATCTTCAAAGAGTGCTCATTATTCTAAGTGAGTTCAAAATCACATTTTTGCTAAGATTAACCGCATGAGTGCAATTGCTTCATTAACATTTTTCTTAAAATAATTCCTTTAAGTTAAGGATTATCTTAAGGGTTAAAATTAAAACTGCCCCATCGACTAAACGTTTCGCCAGATAAGTAGGCGAGACACTTCCTGATTCTTAAAAAACTTTAATTTCTCTAATAATATAACCCGTAGCTTTGGTAAACTATCTTACCACAAGTATAACTCAGCTGTAACAAAACGTTGATTAGAAAGCTTATTAATATTGCTAAACCTTACGCATAGACAGACGATTTAGATTTCGAAACTAGAATTACATTCGAAATTACAAGAAGTCTACTATACACGAAACCTGAATAGAAAAAGCGAGGCGCCCTTGCGGGTTGTAGTGGCAAGGCTTGGCGTGTTTCAACTTGCTTTGCCGCGTACTACCTGAGGGGACTCCTTGAAAGTTACTTCTTCATTGTTACAGCCAGCAGTAAAGTGGACAAATATTAGTAATTTGCAACAAACTGTAAATTGAATTTTGACAAAACCAAATTCACCGTAAGCCAATTGTCGGTAGTTGGTGCAGACTCGGCCTACGAACTTCGTATGAGTTCATACGCTGTATCTGTTCGAATTCCCAATTACTATTTCTTCATTGCTTCAACTCATGTTGGACCAACCAATTCAACCCATAATATAATACTCGCACATTGTTTGAAAGAATTCGAATAAAAATCCCTATACGTTGTACTTCTCTACTCGTTATTCAACATTTCCAATTTCTCCAAATTACTAAGTCCCTTTTAATTTAATTGACATCCCATTTACAACCAAAATATGTCCAAAGCCATTATAGATACAGAATTTATTTCAATTATCCATGCTAAGGAAAACATTATATATGCGGCCGCGGTCTTAGTTCAAGATGAGAATGGTAAAGAGGCGTATGCTGAAACATGGTACCTCAATTACGATTTAACAAAATTTGAACCTCATACATATAGATTTGGCTTAAAATTAGCGAATACTCCTAAATATCGACCCGCGAGAGGACAAGTAAAAATAAAATATTCAAATAAAAATAAGAAAGGAAAAAACTTAACAAGCCTTCAACTATTAATAAGAAAACTACAACAAAAATTTAATATAAGCTATTGGTTTTGCAAGGGTCCGAATCAAACCGATCTACTTTTAATTGATAAATGTAGACCACCGAAAATTTGTTATAAGATCGAGGAAAATGAAAATTGTATTAAGTACGAAGGAATTCACCGCCCCTTAGATGAAATCCGACATTACGCCAAATTTATGTATGATCCAACGTCCCAAAATTACGCAGTAAGGGGAAATAACATTTTCTTAAAGAGAAAAAAATCGGTAGAAGCAAAAAAAGACGCATATAAAGGTAAATTAAAATCAAAAAAATTCAAACAATAAACAAAATCTACAATTTTTTTTAGACGAATCACCAAAAGGACTCAAGGCGGAAAAAGGTAATTACTCATTAGATAATTAGCCTGCTTATACGTGTGACTAATACTAACCAGGAAAATGCCGAGACAAAGAACCTTAAGTAATACCGACACCCTAGAAACCAACCAAGACCTAATGTTTGCGAGACCAGAATTTTGGATTTCAAATAAAACTCTAAGTTTACCAAACCTCTCAGTAATAGACTATGAACTACGGGAAATAATCTTCGAATCTGCAATAACTAATGCAGTAAGGAACTTGGAATATAATACCTTATATTCATTATTGAAAGTTCCCGTTATTTTTAACGAGGATCTCCTAATACACGGAATAATCATCCTATTATACGGATCATTTTCACTGGAAATATTGAGCAAAGATTACGATTATAGGCACAAGAATGCTGCATACACTTTCGCAGCCCTACTCCGAGCGATGCCCCCCGTTGCGTATCCTTTAATAGCATCTTTAATACGCGAAAATTTTTGGCATATAGAACAAGAATCAGGTTTCAAAATAATATGGCCCTTAAAGTTTCTGGACTTACTACTAAATGTGAATTACAAAATTGTGGAAGATGAAAATATATTGTTGGGAATATATGAGCACTATTTGAGATACAGTACTAATTTTGACCCAATAATTGTAAAAAATTCAAGCCATTATATTTATGATGAACAGTATATGGAGTTAATAAATGTAACGACAAAATTCTACAAGAATGATGAAAATTTTGGATCAAAAATTTTGCCAGATAAAGACATTATTGTGTATGAGAAATTCCTAGACACAGCTAGCCCACTATGCTTTCGTAAGGAATTGACTTATAAAATAATTCACACGACCTCAGATGAACTCAGTCTAAAAGATCTATGCAGGAAGAAAATACGGCAAATATTAAGAAAAACGGACATTAATTATTCCATGCAAAGCCTCTATATTCCCACTTTCCTAAAGAAATACATAATGTACATGGAAAACGGACCTGGAATCAACGAAAAGGACTTCCAATTAACATTTAAAACCCCCTACCTTTTAAAGTCACAGTGCAATTTACTGGCCAATAGTGGGCCAATTTTAAGAATAACAGAAAATTATGAACTAGACGGTCCCTTTTTACCCTTTACCACCCTTATTTTTTCCTCCTCCCTTATGTAACTTTTCTAAATTTGTAGACAAGGAAGAACCGTGTAAAATAAATGAAAAATTTGGTTGGCAGAGAATAGAAACCAATACCTTAATAAACACGTCATACGCGATTCTAGAAGAAACCAGTACCAAGGTAACCGCCAATTAACTTACTAACCTGCTTATAAATAACAAAAATTGAAAAAGAACTATCATGCCATTAAATGGAACCTTAATTTATCCCAACCTTACTAGGTTGAGGAATGGGGACAGTTTTGATCTAAAAACTAGAACCATAAAAACTCCCCCCAGATACCTCAAAAACCGAACAGCTTGGTTTCCATGTAAAACACAAAGTTTGCCAAATTTGTCAAGAATTGAACACAAATTATATATTTGTACAATATACAAATATATATATTTGTAATATATATATTTTATATATTTGTATACAAATTATATATGCGAAATTAGAGAACGAAGAGGTAGTTAAAACGCGCCTAAATCCAATCATAGAAGAAGTCTCGAAAGAAATTACCAAAAGCGGAGTACGAATTGTAAATCAAGAGATCTGGAAGCCACATTTAACGTTAGTTGACCTAAGAAAAGTAAAAAAGCTAAGGAAAGAGGCACGAAAACTTCACCCCTCCTTAACTTCCAATTTTAAAAACATGAAATTTGGAAGAGAACTTGTAAACGGGTTACAATTACTATCAATTTTCGGACCCAAAAGCCAAGAAAACTATTACGAGATAATAGCAGAAGTAGCGTTTGAACAAAACACCCCTAAATGCAACTAAAAGTAAAAAAAAAAAAAATAATATAAAATCAAATGAAGTAAAAACGTTTCAGGAACAGAAAGGAGAACGAAACAGGAAATATATGGCAATAAGGTAATGATTCTTCAAAATCAATTACGCTTACCAAAACTAACATTACAAAAAAATATATATAACCTCCGTATAACTATCTTGATTCATATACTTATAGTAAGATAAATAGGTTTAGAAATTACCAAAATCGCCGGACCTGTGAACTTTACAAACTATTATAAATAAGTGTAATAGCGTATAACACACGAAAAATCTAAACTTAACACTTAGCCTACTAACCTTTAGCCTACTACTTAAAAAATAAAAAATTTGTTTCTCTTCGCATAATTTTAACAAAAAATGTCCCAAGGTTATTTAACGAAATTCAATCTCTTACCTTATGCGATCTACATGGATTCACGACACGGTCCGAACTTTGAAAAATACTTCAAATGTCAAGCTTTGAAAATACAAGCTTTGAAAACATATCAAAACACAATAACTATATTTGATAAACATTTGTTCACAAAGTATACTAATGTATCTCGCTTAGATAACAGAATATAGTCTTCCCATCTAAACAACTGAACAATGTATTGTAAAACGAGACTTTTATATAATGATAAAAGAAAACAACTTTCTTTTTAAAAGAAACTTAAACACTTAACTTTTAATTTAGTAGCTAACTAAAGTTAACTACTATATTTATTTAGTATAAGAACCAAAAATAGTCGCATCATTCTATTGAAATATTGCTACTTACAAAGTAAAACATTGTTCTTAATTTGACTAGGACTCATTCCAAATGCAAAGTGCTGTAATAAAACCCTCAATTATAATCTACTTACATCTACCTGAGGTAGTGAATACATCAAATCTAAAGGTTTTTCGAAAAGTCATAATTATACGGCACATCTTCAACCGACAAGATAATTGGGATAAGAGAGTATTTCTGCATAATGAGAAAATGCTTATTTTTTTTAACGACAAGATAATTGGGATAAGAGAGTATTTCTGCATAATGAGAAAATGCTTATTTTTTTTCTTATTCAATCATTCTTTAAAAAAAAAAAAAAATAAAAGGAAACAAGTTGTGAAACTTTTCAAATTCTTAACCTAAAGTTTAACTCATTTTAAATAAGTACAATATAGATTTGTACTACAAAGGACTAGTAGCCTACAACTTATTAATTAAGTTAGGCTAAGATCCTACTAAATTTAAAAAGGATTTAAGTCATAAGTCAAAGGTTGTTCTTCTTTTGCAACTAAACCAGGTAGTTTTAAGCTAGAATGAATTTAAATGCGAAAGAACACTTAATTTATCGAAAGTCAAACTATTATACATCAATAAGACACCCTCTCGAATTTGTGCGAGTTTTGCAAAGGCTATAATTGTTTCTCAAAGTGCATACAAAAAATGGCTGTAATAAGTTAAAAACATAGTTACTAGGTCTTACAATCTTATAATATAATAATTATCCCTACTTTTAAAGCTCCAAACTACATTAACCACCCAACCATAATTAGATCTTACCCAATTAATGCCATGAATCAAAACTTTAACAATAAAATAAGCCTATCCTTCTATTACATATACTTAATTAGTAATTTAAGCCTCAAGCCGTATCAGACACACAAGTTGTTTCATACTATTTCATACATTTATCAGATATGTGTTTTAAGCAAATTTTTCCTTGTTTAGGAAAATTTTAAACAATTTTAGTTTTTAACTATTTGGAGTTATAAAGAAGTTTAACGGCGAACCTCTCAAAATACAAGTGCTATTAATTTCTTTATATCTAGGTATTTTTGTAACTAAATAAGATAACTTTAATATAAATACTGCCAATGTCTATCCATCCCCCCCCCCCCAATGAGAGTAGAGAACATCTAATAGGTCTTGAGTTAACTCCATCCTAGACCGAAAATAAAACTTTAAAAAAAAAAAATTCCCTAATAGATTATTAGCGAGACTAAGCTAGTACTTTAATTTGCTAAATACCTAATGATTGCACCCTTGAATATTATTATTTTATCTTCCAAAAACACACACCAATTATTAATTTTCTGACAAAAAATTCAACATTTTTGAGAAAGATACATGAGACTTTAGCTACTAGGTTCTCGGATACGCCGAATACGATTATATGATTTTCGTTAAGATTCTGTGATTTTTAGGGAGTGTTCCCCCCTATTTTCCAAAAAAAAAATCCTTGTTTTTCTCTATTTAAAATAGCCCCTTTTCTGAAATGGGCGGTGCCAAAGATCTTCCGTAATGACACTTTAATCTATTCAGACACGAGTCTTCATTGGAAGAATCTTTAATATACTTTAATCCCCCAATTTAAAGTTATTGATATTTTTTAAATTAATTTTTTTAACACTATATCGTAATGACAATAGTGTGTTAGCCCCTTGAATCTATCTTCAAAAAACTCCAATAATACTTAATAAATCTCAGCGTCGCGCAATCCATTTTTTCTTCTATCATACTTTGTCAGAAATAATTGATTAAATATTAATTACAGATAAGAAAGATGATCTTAACATTTTTGATGACCGTGTGTATAGGTGCCCATACACAAGATGTCGTAAAGCATGGGATAATATTCAAACACGAAAATTCACTTCTAACTAGTAACAATGCTTGGAAAATTTTTATGAAGCTAGAACCTAAACCATTTGAAACATTATTCCAACAAGTTATAAGACTGGAGAAAAATACATTTGACCTAAAAGAATCAATTTTTCAATTTTTAAAATCAGACAAGGGACTACAAGCAAGCAAAAACAATCATAAGGAAAAGAAAGAAACATCCCCTAACTCTCCCAAGGTCAAAACAAAAAGAATAGTAGATGATTTTGATACGAAAATGGCCGAAATCGATAAAGCTATAGGATTCGGAAAAACCATTGAAAAAAGAAAACGAAGGTCAATTAACGAGGACCAAAACTCAGATATCGATAAAGAAACCCAAGATACAATTGAGCCAATCAAGGCGCAACTTAGACAAAGAAAATTTTACGATGGACAATATGCGTTATTGAACGAATTGCCCACATTATGGAATTTCTTCAAAGAACTATGGAATGGACCAAAACAAATTAACAGGGCCAAGAACAGACCAATACAAGAAAAAATAGATTTATCTGAAATAAAACCAACGAAGGTTGAAACGAGAGACATAACCAGTATTTCCCAATACACAAAGCAAACCGCTACAACTGAAACCCAAGGAACAAGCATTGTATCTGACCTCGTAACGCGAACAAATAAAATACCAGAGATAATAAGAGGTATAGAAAATATTGAAGTGGGATTAAATTCCACTAATGATACCAGCAATCCAAAATACAAGTTTAAATGTCAATATTTCTGTAGAATAATAAACGTCACAACGGAAGCTACCAAAATCAACACGACCGCCCATGTTCCACGTATTACGTCTTATACCGACGAAAGCACAAACGGATTAATGGAAATCCCCAGAAGCACCGAAAAGGAATACGAAACGACTACTTTTTGGAAATACGATACTCAGAACGAGGAAACCACAGCAGAAACTGATTTCACTCCAACAACAATCGAAACTGAACATACCCCAATAACAGAAGTGGAAGAAACATTCCCCTCGTCGAACCCCACGACGACTGACCCACAACCAATAGAGTTGGATACCTCAATATCAGAAATTACTACAAGTACTATCCCTGGTGTACTAATGCCAATTAAAAACGATGAAATTTTAATAACAGTAAGGCAACCATGGCAATCAACTAGCTGGATATGGACTTCTTCGAAAAAGGGAAGAATACAAGTTAGATGGCAAATCCCTTTTGTCGAGACAGACTATGGAAGAACACGATGTGTGGATGGAGACAAAAAATGTCAAGATGAAGGTCACTGGAGAGAATGTTGGACAATAGATGGTAAAAAAACTTGCGCGCGACTGGCCATGGCTGACGAACCAGCAAAGGATGAATTAGAACCCCTCCCGGAATTAACCATGGAGAATGCTCATAAAGTCTCAACTCATCAGGCATTCCTTATCTTATATAGACAAAGGTTAGAGGCGTTATTTGAACTATTCAATACAGAAATACAAAAACTTAAACAAAGCACTACACGTATATTCGAAGTATTTTTCCGAAGAAGTAAATATAAACGATCAACAAGTCTAATCCCGATAGTAGGAGAACTTGCTTCCCGACTATTCGGTTTGTCAACCGAAGAAGATTTGAATATACTAAGAGATAATGTTAAAAGGCTCAACACAGCCATGAATACAACACTACATGTCCAAAAAATACAAGCAAGCATAGCCAATTACCAAAAAGACAAAATCGAGGCTATATCCAAAAAAATATCAAGAACAGTCAGCACAATGAACTATTTAAAAAATGAAGTAGACAGAGTAATCTCTGATTCCAGCCTAACAATGGTGTCACTAGACATTGTTATTATGTCTTTGTTGAACTTAGCTACTGATGTCAGTAAATTTGAGTTCGCGTTATTTGAGCTAACAGGAGGTACTCTTTCTTACGACTTAGTGGATCCCTCGGATCTTAAGAACATCCTAAACGAAATAAAGACTCACTTAACATTTGGTCTCCACTTACCAGTAGAACCAGAAGTAGCTAACTTGTTTTTATATTATACAAAACTAAAGGTGCATATTACCGAGATCAATGAGCAACTATTTGCTGTAGTCACAATTCCTTTGATTAATCAACAATCCATATACGACCTATACAAAATATCTACATTTCCCATCAACATTAAAGAGACAAACTCCTTCATGAGCATCATCCCAGAAGCGGAATATATGTTAATAGATCAAGATAGAAGAAAATACGCGTTAGCAAATACCGAAGAATTAAAAGAATGCGTGTCATTTAAAAATTTGGTCTGCCAACTTACATTACCTATATATAACGTAAAGATAGGATCATGCATGCTAGATCTATTCCTAAAGGAATCGCAGCAACAAAATATTCCTGATTCTTGTGAAGCCTTAATAAGAAATACCAAAAGAGAAACTTTCATTAATTTACGGAACGACTTATGGTTATTTACAGTACCTAAAAAGACGGTAGGAACTCTATCCTGTTATAATAATACAGAAAAAATTGACCCCAGCTATCGAACCGAAATATTATTACAAGATGTTGGGACTATTACAATCAAACAAGGTTGCAGACTTGTAACTAAAGAAACAACCGTCCAAACACCTCTAATCACAACCAGCACTAACGTCATGAGCCCAAAAATAATAAATTTTCAAGGAATAAACTTGTCCTTCACGATTCCGAATATAAATGATGAAGAATCTAAAACATCCATATGGCCAAAAATAGAAAAGATCAAAGGTACAATGCAATTAACAAAAATAAAGGAAGCGTTAGATATGCAAATACCCTTATTCACTAACGAAGACCAAAGATTGAAATACGTGGAGAGCCAGTACGGTTTGTTCTCACCAAACTCATGGTATAATATTATAATCACAATATTCATGGTATTTCTTATTTCACTAACAATAAGAGCGCTACTAACAATTAACTATGGGAAAATACTGAAGAGAAAAAGGATAAACACTGATGCAATTGAGGCACAAGAGATGCATCAATTGAACCCTACTGCTCCGGATGATATTTAAGCCATTTTAACAGGGAGGATGTAAAAATCCGGGGAAATTAAGAGGTCTTTCTCCGTACGTAACATCCTTTCCCTACTGTAGAAATATTGTTGGTGTATAACAGCTAGAAGGCTATGATACAACATACTGTATTACTTTTTGGCATATACATCAAAAATACTCTTGGCAGAAAATCTTTATGTAAATATAGACCTCTAACAAGAACGAAAAAATTCGTTCTATCTTTTTATGTACAAGAGATTTAAGAGGTCATCTCTTGTAATTTTGCTGATCTATTTCAGGAAAAGGGAAAAAACGTTCCAAGGCGTGATAATTGAAAGGCTATGATGCAAAATGTATTACTTCTCGACTAATCACGCATTGGAGGTTCAATTTTTTTTTTGATTAAAATACGATCTAAAACATTAAGACCTCTATATAATCTTACATATATATATAACCCTCTTTGGTGCCGTGTTCTTATATTTACATGTAATCATAATAATATAGTAATAGTGTAGTACCAATATAACTATTTTCAGTTGCTATATGACCAAATATACCTCACGTTACTTCAAATGTACCTGAGAATTATTATAATTTAAAATTTCTTTTAAGAAATCGTACATTCGATTTCACTTTGAATGTTTGAAAAAAAAATATAATATTACTGTTATGCAATTATGTACTATTATTATGCAATTTAAAATTACAATAACGCTTTATATTATCGTATCACTAGTACCATTTTATATGTTAACAACATGATTCTGCTTGGAAATTTTTATTACAGAATTTGGCATACTACTAACATTGGCCAACAAACGTCATGGTCAAAGACTACAAAACACCTATAATGATTTATCAACCACCGAAGAATGCCCAAGACACGTCTGATTCAACCGGAAAACTATCACCCATCTATCATTTCTGACTATACGATGTAGACTAGAGAAAACGAAACATCCAGCCAGCGGGTACGACAACATACCCACGCAAATACACCATTAGTGAACCCAATTCAGGAGATCCTAAGTCCTAATTTTTTAACTTAGGAATCACTTAACAAGTAAGGTGTTAGATAGTACTCCAGTCTATTGAATTAAATTAAGATAACGCAAAAGACAATTAAGATAACGCTTAAATGCAGAAGAGAGCGGGAGCAGAACAGAAGAACTGTAGTACCGGCCGTACCTTTGTACTTAAACTGCTGGGGATAGGTGATTCTGAGTCCCGCGCTTCCCATTTTGTAAAAGCGTAAAAACAAAAACATTATGTAACTTTTGCTAAATGGTGATAAATTAGAAAATGACAATATATTTGTTCAATCAGTATATAGGGCAAGGACACGAAAATTGTGATTGGTGTGAAACTAATATCCAGAACTAATAAGTGATGAACATTTAAAAAAACAAAAGTGCCAAATAGTGAATCATAAATTTAAGTAAATAAAAGTGCCAGTGAAAATCTTATTATATTACGTCGTGTATTTTTATTCTTATTGTTAAAATACCTGGGATCAATTAAAAATCAGATTAACAGTTAAAACAGTTAAAAGATATAAAGTAAAAATGAACAATTGGAACCAGGTATTCGAGTGTAATAACAGTTAATGTCAAGTGTTGTGTTTAAATGATTTTTTTTTTAGTGCTAGGTGCAGGACATATATATATAAGGTGTAGGAAAATATTTCTTAAATTTTAATCATCATTTACAAGGTTATGGAATTATAATAAAATTTTTATAAACAATAAGGAATAAAATGCAATATTTAAAAAGAGAGATTAGACTGATTGATGGGGACATCAATCTACAATGGGAAAGGGGATATGTAACATATAGACCAGCCCCCCCCCCTGTATAAAATTCAGGACCAAATCCCTCATTCACATCCCCTTAGAAATCCTCAAATATAGGACCAAATCTCTCATCCATACTCTTCTAGGAACTCTTAAATTCAGGACTAAATTTCTCAGTCACACCCCTTTAGTAAATTTCAATTTGAAAAAGGTTTGGATAAAATCATTTAGAATTTAACAGTTGCTAAATTTATCAAGTCTGCATAATCCTACGCAGTTAAACTACGTGCATTTAGATAAGTGAAAGGTTACTTAACAAGTCAAGTAACCAGTTATTCTGACCCCTGAGTTTTTCAACAGTCTGCATAGTCCAACGCAATTAGACTATGTGCATTTAGATAAAAAAAATGTTACTTAACAAAGTAACCAGTTATTCTGACCTATGGGTTTTTCTCAAAACCAAAAGAGAAATCCTTGCCAAAGAAAAGCTTTTGGATGCGTGACTAGTCACATAATTAAATATTACCAATAGTAGTGGAGGTCAACTTCCACAGGTCACTAAGCCTGTCTGGCGGGTGTTTGTTCAGAGAAATCGCGCGTTGGATATATGAGCCCAACGCAAGGGCAAAGAGTTAGTTTTATGGAAGGATTCGAATGCATTAGATCAATTTCTCATGTTCACCTTTTAGTGCAATAAGACATTGAAGCTATCTTGTCAAAAGTTGTATATTGTAAGTAAATAAACCTTATTGTATTTAATCATCTTCTGTCTATGTATTAGGGCATCAGGTACAGTTCCTCTAGCTTTCAGGCACGGTCCCAAGGGAATCTATATTTGTTTCAAGAGACCTCGAACAACACCGAGATGGTTCTGTCTCCCAGGTTACCGGGGATTCTATACGAAGCCTTTTTATTTTATTAATAATTTAGCTCCCATATCCACATCAAACTATTAAGACTTAGAAAAGTCCCAAGCAACTCCACGCAAACCCCCTTTAAAATAAACACTAACTAATTATTTAACAAAACCACCCCGTAACACTCTGTCATATTTTTTTTTACCTCTGAAACAGCACATTTATCAGCCATGTTTTTCTTGAGGTCACCAACATGCTCTTTGACTTTATCTATCCTAGCAGTAATGTCATTTCTGAGCTGTTCCACCACACCTTTCACTATTTATGCAAAACTCAAGGCACTTAGGACCTTGGAAGTTATTAGATTTGAAATTTCTGCAAACAAAAGGGGGTCAGCTGGGGCACTAGAGTGTGTGCAAAATGGACAGTACCACTACATATCTCCAAAATTTGAAATTTTTGTGAAGAATTCATATTCTGGGATGGACATTTTAAGGCAGTCTATGTGAAGCCATTTTTCACATCCATCACACAAAACAGCTTTTAGAGTGTTGATCAAGACCCACTTTGCAGCCTGTACAGAAATCTAGGGCCTTGGTTGGACTACACAACTTCCATTTGCAATCTTGTTTAGAAGCCATGCTAATTTGCAAAGGGGCTTCCAAAACTTTGGAGAGGGGAGAACGTGTGATTTTGGACCTGTGGGAAGTGTAGATACTTGAATTGCCTATCCCCAGCAGTTTAAGGATAGATGTCAAGCTGGTACCAATATGACTCTTCTTGTTCATTATCACTGTCTTCTGGACAGGTTTATTTTCTATATAAAAATAAGCAACTCCGTACACTTAATCTGTGAATTGCCAAAAAACAAATACTAGGCATCTATACACCTGCAACATTGTATAAAATCAACAGTAAACAAAGAAGATACACAAGTCCCAAGGGAATTGAAGAGGGGTAATATGCCACTACACTGGCTGTAGATTCAAAACAACCAAAAGGTGTGCAGATTCTATAATGAAAAGTCAAGTAGACTACCTGACTGCTAGGGTGAGGGTAAAATAGCAAACTTTGAATTTTTTGCAGCTCTGAAGTACTTTTGCCCTTTGGGATACACACATTAACACATGCTTCAATTGGGATGTGGTCAGAGTGACTTCCCATTAGCACACTCACTGTGCCACTCATGTTTAGTGTGCATGCAACATAGTCTATATTTGACAATACAACTAGCATGTACAAATGCTAAATCTTTGTCTTTTGGGAGCACACAATACCAACTTTCAAGTGCACTTAGGGTCACCAGGGACCCAAGAGATAAGTTGTCAACTAGATTACAGTTATAGTCTCTGATTACAATGCATTCCAGTTTAGACAGCATAATAGTCCTGCTGCACTTTGCAAGAGCTTGCACTGCTGTCAAGAATTGGTTATCTAATTCTTTGTCACTGTAGTTTGTAGGAAGGTAGACATTGACAATCACAAGATTCCCAGCCCTTATAGCCATAAAGTTATAAGCTGTATCAATTCTCTCAGAATCAACAGCAGAACTTGATATATGAATAAACAATAACAAATACATATGGTTGCATAATTTTGAACCCTGGATATATATGTATTAAACTGTGAGATAAAACTGTTTTTCTTTGTTTTTTGCATTTTCTCTGGTCTTGTGTTACCCTAGGTGTTGATTTAAGGGACCTACCTCAGTGCTGTGATTGATATATTTAGACTTTTGGGCAATTCATTTTAATTTCAATTCTCCAGGGAATTGCACATCTTCCCGTTCTTCATTAAGCGCTATCAGTGTTGAATTTTTCCGCCAGCGTTGCCGCTCATTCTGAAATTATGGCGTCCAATAGCTCAAAACGCCTAAAACCCGCAACACCCTAAAAAGGAGTCGATAAGTGTGCTGTCTCTGGTTGTGTTCTGAGTGAGTCCTCGCCAGCCATTCAGTGTGATGAATGTGATAAATGGCTCTGTGCAACATGTCTAGGAATGAGTACAGCCGAATACAACATTTTCTGCAAAATGAATGAAAGACTTGGAAGTATTTGGACATGCCATTATGTAAAACAGGTTCCAGTAAGCCTGATGTTCCAAATATAGTGAAAAGCACTCTCGAATCCCATTGTAGTGAAATGCGTGACATGTTTGCTGGTTTCAGATCTGATATGCAGACTTCTTTGGACACTGTGAGGGCTCAGGTGGAAACACTTGAGATGGCTATACAATCAAAGGTTTCCATAGATGATGTGCAGAAACTTGTGGAAAACTCTATAACCACCCGTCTCGAAACAGACGTCCGCAAAATAGTGAGACAAGAGCAAGACAGAAACAGAAGACGACTTAATCTGATTGCCTATGGCGTTCCTCTGCAAACCAACGATGCTCAGTTCATCTCAACTTACTTAAAAGATGAATAATCAATTAATGTCGGGGCTATTACTAACTTGAAACGTCTACCTAATGGTAAGAATGCAAATACCATAGACAGACCCAACCCAATCCTTTTTTCTATAAATGATTACAAAATAAAAATGGATATATTGAAAGCCTCAAGAGAGAGGAGGGGGAGTATCTCATTCTTTGCTGATGCATCCAATGAAGACCGCCAGAGAAGGAAAGAGCTAATTGAAGAGATAAAGAGGCGTGCAGCAGCTGGTGAAAAAAACCTTTTCATCCATGATGGCGCCATCGTGTCAAAAAACGTGATCCCCCGGGGGGAGGGAGTCCTTCCCCCCCCCCTCGCTCGATGGTTCACTAGACTTACCCATATCCCTTGTAAATAGTGTAAATAATGCATCAAGCCTAGCCAGAAAGACTTCTATAAGTTCAACCTTTTGTTTCCGCGGCTTCAGTTTTGAGCTCTGTCTCTCCATCAAGTGCTGCATCTGATTCGTCTGAGACCAACTACGTCACTGCTAGTTCGGGCGACGAAAATCCATATCAGAGTTCAAAAGCCGGAACTAGCAACAGCCCAGTCGGCCAAAGAAAACGGACGCAACTAAGAATATTATATACAAACATTGATTCTTTAGTGCCAAAACTCTCAGAACTAAAAGTGTTACTTTATGAAAAGGATGTAGATGTTTTCTGTGTTTGTGAGGCGTGTCCTAAGAACTCTTTGACCAAATTGGATGACGCACATATTCAAATCCCTGGATACTTACTCCTGAGCAACCTAGATAGTAACCTGTGTCGAAGAGGAGTGGCTATCTACACTAGGCTTGGAATTAAGGTAGATAAAATTGATTTTTCTATTTCTCAACCTACTAATACTTGGGTGGAACATGTATTAGTTAGACTTCTAATTGGATTTGAAATTGTGAATATTGGTGTGCTTTACTGTAGCCCATCAGCTCCAAACCAACTAGTATCTCACCAAGCAGTTTCTAACGTAATACAGATCTTATGTAATCTAAATTCATCACTTGTGCTTTATGGTGATTTTAATATGCCAGAAGTTCGTTGGTTTGAAGGTATTGGGTACTCACCCCCTAATAACCCCTCCTTCACAACCATCCAAACCCTTGCTGACAACTTCCTAACTCAGATAATAATGCAACCCACTAGATTTAGACATTCACAACAACCATCATTACTTGACTTCCTTATTACCAATGACCCTGAGAGGATTACTTCCACTTGTTACCTCCCAGCTATTGGTGCAAGTGACCACATATGTATAATGAATGACATTAATATTAACCATAGTCGTGATGATAAACTTAAGAGAACTTTTACCAATTATGCTTTAATCCATGAAGAACTAGCTAATATAAATAGGGATGAGGGATTATCAGATGAGACAGACATTGAATCTAGTTGGAATCATTTTATGTCTACTTTACTAGGTGCATGTAGGAAGCATACAAAGGTTTACTGGTCAGATAAACCAAAGAATCTTCCATACCTTCCCAGGAATATTAAGAAAATTATCAGAAAGAAAAATAGAGCATGGAATAAATACCTAAAATGCAAGTGTAACAACCATCACAACAAATTCGCCATGCTCCAAAACAAGCTGAGAAACATGACAAGAAAAGTTATCCAAGACCATGAAGAATCTATTGCAAATGAGTCAAAGAAAAACCCAAAAAAGTTCTGGTGCTATGTTACAGCTAATAACCCTTCCCGTTGACGCACCAACAGGCTAAAAAAATCAGATGGCTCCAGTACTACTGACCCGAAAGAAATCGCTGATTGCATGAATGCCAGATTTTGCACAAACTTCACCTCTAAGCCACCTGACATTACACTCCCAACCATACCTCCTGTAACAGTACACAACCCAATGTCCCCTGTAATCATTACTCAAGAAGATGCATTTAAAATACTAAGAAGTTTAAACTCCAACAAAGCTGCTGGACCTGATAATCTCCACCCTCGGCTTTTGATAGAATCTGCTGCTCACATTTCCCTCCCCCTTTCCAGAATATTCAACATGTCCCTGGCCAAAAAGTCAGTACCAAATGATTGGAGAACAGCAAATATTATACCAATTTTTAAGAAAGGTGACAAGGATAACCCAGGAAATTATCGACCAATAAGCCTAACCTCAGCCATTTGCAAGATCATGGAAGGTATCATTAACCATGCTCTTATAAATTATTTAGAAGAAAATACACTTATTAGCGATAGACAACATGGATTTCGCAGGGGCAGGTCAATCAACACCAACTTTATTCACTCATATGATCATGCACCTAAAATTTTGGATATGGGTAAACTGGTAGACATTATCTTACTCGACCAAGCCAAAGCCTTTGACAAAGTTGAACACTCATACCTGTTGCTGAAGCTTAAAGCTTATCAGGTGCATGAGGATGTGATTGATTGGATTGGAGCATCCCTAACTGGCAGATCTCAACGTGTCATGATCTACACTGATAATGGCGATCCAGTTTTCTCCTCCACTTCCCCGGTTATAAGCGGCGTCCCACAGGGAACCATCCTTGGGCCAACATTGTTCAGCATATATATTAACGACTGTACAACTTATCTATGCAACCTTTTAACATTATATGCTGACGACTGTAAGCTCATTGGGCCTGCTGAAACTGAAGAAGAAAGAGCCTGCATTCAGCTGGACCTTGACAGGCTATCAACTTGGGCCCTACAATTCAATGCAACAAAATGCAAGGTACTGCACTTAGGGCACAATAACCCCCACCATCCCTACCATATAGGGTGTGATCAGTTGGAAGCAGTTGCCGAGGAAAGAGACTTAGGCATCATTGTGGACAAAAATTTAAAATTCCACAGCCACACTCAGGCTCAGGTTGCAAAAGCTAATCGAGCTCTCGGACTCATTAAGCGCTCTTTTGTAACCAGAAAGTCATGTGTGGTTATAAAACTTTATAAATCCCTTGTCTGTCCCCACCTTGAGTTTGGCTTGACTTTGGCCTTTCCCCAAAATAAAATGGACACAAGAGCCCTTGAAAGTGTCCAAAGGAGAGCAACCAAACTGGTCCGTGGCTTAAATAATGTCCCTTACCAGGATCGCCTAGGATCTCTGAGACTTCCAACCCTCACCTATCAAAGATATAGAGGAGATGTGATCATGGCACACAAAATTTTCAAATCCGGTCACCTGAACCAGATCTTCACCCCCTCTTTGGCTAACAATTCAAGAGGTCACAGTCTTAAGCTTCACCTGCCTGGATGTCGGAGAAGGGAATGACGTGGTTTCTTTTCCATTTGGGTGGTCCCCCTCTGGAATAGCCTATCCAAGTCTACCATCCAAGCTGAGACACCCCACTCCTTCAAGGCTGGAGTCGACAGGGACTGGGAGAGGGCCGAGTGGAGGCTGGACTGGGAAGCTAAGCCAACATAATTACATCACTCACCACCAGCAAGAACTACAGGAGGATCTACCACCTTATCTCGCTGGCAAATGCGATTTAAGGTAATTTAAGGTAATTTAAGAACTATATATGATTGCTAGTCCACCAGAAGGTGGACTATTCATTATGGGTTTTAATCCTATTGATATAGAGTAATGTATGCACAAGAAGAAGGTAATATGTGACAAGCTTTGCACAAGAATTTTTGTTTTGTGAAAATGTAGTTGGAAACAATACCAGGCTGCAGCCAAGTAAGCAATGTGCTGTTATAACCTGTGAAACTTTTGCCAGAAGAAAGATCACAAAAGCATGTTTATTGGTTTTATTTTTTTTTTTCTTTCTTTCTTTCATTTCTTTGCAAGGGAGATCATATCAAACCAATGGTCAAATAAGATCAGGAAAGGGTTTGCTAAAATGGAAATAACAGTTCTAGATCCCCACTTTATGACCATCACAACAGGAGGGTAACTAGATTTCCCCTCACACCCATGTTCCTTTTTCCTGAAGTCCTGATCAGAGATTTGAGATAGCCATTTTGATCAGCACAGTTGAAAGGTTAAGTAATCATGCCTCCAGGGAGGAGAGAACCCCCTGCAAGTCCCTGAGGAAAGGGTTGCAAGTTTTGAAATTTGTCCTGCATTCACATATAGTATTTACTATAGGGAAGTAAAGACATTTTTTGGGGAGGGTGATTTTTCTGTGAGAAAAATTCTCCATGTGGGGGGGGGGGGAATTTTCCAACAGGAGAATTTACCAAGGGGAAGGAAGTTTCCAGGGATAAACTCTCAAAGGAAAACAATACTTAAGGGAATTTCTTAGAATTCTTATATGAGTCATTTTATTTTACCTACTTTCTCTGCCAATTCAACATTTGAAGATGTTCTGGGAAATAGCCCAAATACAAGGGCTTGAAAGCTTACCGTATTTGGTATTAATAAATAAATAATAAATAAATAAAATTTTCAGAGGAGTTGAAGTTGTCAGGTAGATATTGCCATCAGAGAAACTTCACATGGGAGAAACCTTACATTAAGGGGAAAATTTTCTGCAGAGGGATGATCTCTGGCATAATTTGAAAAACAATTAGAAATTAGAAGGAAAACAATTTTTTAAACAAAAATAGGCTAAAAATAATTTTCCTGGTGGAATTGTCTGCAAATTTTTTTTTTTTTTATGGGGAAATTTTAGCAGGGGTAGAGTTGTCTTGGGGAAGCAGGATCTGGCATGGGAGAAACTTTCCAAGGAGGAATTTTCTCAGGGGAAGATTGTATATTGAGAGAAAAGGTGTATTATCTAACATTATTTGAAAAATGATCAGAAACTAGGCTAAATTTAAAAAAAAATAACTTTCCAACTAAAAGTAATGAGCAGCATTAAAGCAAGCAGAAATTATCCTGTATATGAGGGTGGATCCCCCTCCTCAATACCTTGCTATTTATGCTATTTTTAACTTTTTGTCCTGGTTATTTCAAAACAACTCTTGAAACACAAAAGGCATTTAATTCAAGTCAGGAGATTTTTGAAATATAAAAAGAAACTTGGCATGAAGAGCAAGGTATTGAGTCAGGGTTTTCCCCTTATATAAGGAAAAAAATTTATCCTCTAGTAAGTTTAAATGTTGCTCCTGGCTTCCAGTTGAATAAAATATTTTTTATTTAATCACTGAAAGGCTGAGCCAACTCTAAGGGGAAAATATTGACATTTTACTGATTTGAATAGCCAAAAATAGCCATCATCTGATTTTTCTTTATCCTGAGCCCAAGTAATTCCAAATCAGGGTTTTGTAAAGTCCATTCATGTAATGAGTCTTTTTATTTTATTTAAAATCTGGAAAAAAATTTCAGGACAGGCCTACTCTTTAATTACACATTTCATTATTGAATTTTGCCAAACCCTACAGTTAATCTGAGCAAAAAATTTATGAGAATTATCAAAACCAATATATCAATTACTGAAAGTAAAAATATCAATATTGTTTAATCAAAATATTGTTCAACACTCCTTGTTGGTGATTTCTCTTAGCAACCTAGTTGAGAAGGAATCGTGGTCAGAGAACAATTCTTAATTGTTACTTTTGCAGACAAATTGCAGTTAATTTAACTTGAAGGTGCATCCACTATGAGATAAAGGGATTGAATTACAATAAGAATACCATCAGAAAGTATTGACCATAATTTGTCTGCATATTAGGCCAATGAAGTATGCCAAAGAATTGTTTTTTTTTAAATAGCCTAACTCCTTCTTAAGAGCCCCAGTTCTAGGCTTTGCCTGTCTGTATTTTTGTTTTAGCCTGTCTCATTTTGGAGAGCCAACACTGTACAAGATCATAGGCTGCTGTACAGCCACTTACCAAGATCATACAAGACTGTTAGCCTAGGCAACCTGCTTAAACTAATGTTGGGACACAGCCCAGCCTGGTAATTAAAATGAATAAACAAAAGGAATATACCTGTATGATGTTTCTAATTAAGCCAGAATCAGCAACATTGCTGGTATCAGGTTCATCATCTGATGAAAATTCACCCTTGTTTGATATTACTGGGGCTACATACTCATCATACAGCTTAATATATTCTTCTTTCTTTGCAGACAAAGGTGGGGTTGAAACACCATGATTGATTAGAACATTTTTTAGTTGTTCCTTGGTATGATTTGACATTTTATATCAAAAATGTGACAAAAATTTAAAGGGAAAACTGTAAACAAATTATGGCAATGAAAATAGTGAATTTCTTCTCAGTTAAATTGAAATCCCTAATACTCAATTGTCCACTTCTTAAAGTGTTTACTTTTTGCTACTCCTTTTGTTTGTTTTCATCATCACAGAGATAAAAAAAAGGACCTTTTCTCTGTCTCTATCTGTTGTATTTATCAATTCTTGCTTTACTATTTTTTATATTCTAAAATAATCTACAGTAACACAGACTTTGAGCTAACTCACTGTATGACTTACAATGCTTCTAACATTTGTGGACACATAGCTTTCTCAAAGCACACTACAAGTCCCACACAGATTGATTGAATCTTGATGGTGTTACACAAAGAACTCCCATGTGGGGAGTTCTTATTTTATTTAAATCCTAAACAAAATTTCAGGACAGGCCTACTCTTGGTAAAATTCTAGTTAATTGACTTCTTGCTATCTCGGAAATGGTTTAGGTTAGGAAAATAAAACTTTCAGGGATGAATCTACAGACTAAAGAATGCCCAGGAAGGTATTTTAAAGTACCCACCTCCACTCCTTCTCCCTCTAGAGGGCCCTGAAATTTGCCCACATGACAGGTATATACCTATTGGAGTTTTGACAAAACAACATTTTACCTTAATTTACAGTTACTAGTTGCCTTTTCTCTGCCTTTAGTTCTTGAAATATAATTCCTGTTATTTGAGTAGAATTTTGAGCCATATCAATGTTTTTTTCAAAAATTTAGGACATGTATTTGCATATCTTTAAAACCTTATAAAATGGAATTGAGCAAAGTTATGAAGCTGAAAATAATGTTATTATACTTCAATTAAGCAGAAGATCTATTTTGCAAGGTACATCTATTTTGCAATTTACAGTTACTAGTTGCCTTTTCTCTGCCTTTAGTTCTTGAAATACAATTCCTGTTATTTGAGTAGAATTTTGAGCCATATCAATGTTTTTTTCAAAATTTAGGACATGTATTTGCATATCTTTAAAACCTTATAAAATGGAATTTAACAAAGTTATGAAGCTGAAAATAATGTTATTGTACTTCAATTAAGCAGAAGATCTATTTTGCAAGGTTTCACTTTTAAAACACACATATTTTCAAAGGTCTTCATAGGTCAGGGCCCTCTAGAGGGTGGAGTGGAGGTAGTGGCTTCAAAATACCTTCCCAGGGCATACTTTAGTCTGTAGATTCATCCCTGAAAGTTTCATTTTCCTAACCTAAACCCTTTCCGAGATAGCAAGAAGTCAATTAACTAGAATTTTACCCTACTCTTTAATTACAAATTTCATTATTGAATTTTGCCAAACCCTACAGTTAATCTGAGCAAAAAATTTATGAGAATTATCAAAATCAATATATCAATTACTGAAAGTAAAAATATCAATATATTGTTTAATCAAAATATTACCACAACACTCCTTGTTGGTGATTTCTCTTAGCAACCTAGTTGAAAAGGAATCATGGTAAGAGAACAATTCTTAATTGTTACTTTTACAGACAAATTTGTAGTTAATTTACCTTGAAGGTGCTTCTACTATGAGATAAAGGGATTGAATTACAATAAGAATACCATCAGAAAGTGACCATAATTTGTCTGCATATTAGACCAATGAAGTATGCCAAAGAATTGTTTTTTTTAAATAGCCTATCTCCTTCTTAAGAGCCCCAGTTCTAGGCTTTGCCTGTCTGTATTTTTGTTTTAGCATGTCTCATTTTGGAGAGTCAACACTGTACAACATCATAGGCTGCTGTACAGCCACTTACCAAGATCATACAAGACTGTTAGCCTAGGCAACCTGCTTAAACTAATGTTGGGACACAGCCCAGCCTGGTAATTAAAGTGAATAAACAAAAGGAATATACCTGTATGATGTTTCTAATTAAGCCAGAATCAGCAACATTGCTGGTATCAGGTTCATCATCTGATGAAAATTCACCCTTGTTTGACACTACTGGGGCTACATACTCATCATACAGCTTAATATATTCTTCTTTCTTTGCAGACGAAGGTGGGGTTGAAACACCATGATTGATTAGAACATTTTTTAGTTGTTCCTTGGTAAGATTTGACATTTTATATCAAAAATGTGACAAAAATTTAAAGGGAAAACTGTAAACAAATTATGGCAATGAAAATAGTGAATTTCTTCTCTGTTAAATTGAAATCCCTAATACTCAATTGTCCACTTCTTAAAGTGTTTACTTTTTGCTACTCCTTTTGTTTGTTTTCATCATCACAGAGATAAAAAAAAAGGACCTTTTCTCTGTCTCTATCTGTAGTATTTATCAATTCTCGCTTTACTATTTTTTACATTCTAAAATAATCTATAGTAACGCGGACTTTGAGCTTACTCACTGTACGACTTACAATGCTTTTAACATTTGTGGACACATAGCTTTCTCAAAGCACACTACAAGTCCCACACAGATTGTTTGGATCTTGATGGTGTTACACAAATAACTCCCATGTGGGCCAGGGTGCAACACCACCCCGACTTTCAGGCATTTGGTGAATCTTTGCCGAAGGCAAGAATCTCTTTTTTTCTACTATTTGTCCCTTTGTTTCCTTTGTGGTATGATGTGGCGCGTGTATTTGATTCCCATTTGTTACCCAATCGTTGTGAATTCGGTAGATTTACCAGGCTAGTAAAATCGAACCGGTCTGGCATTCGCAACTTTCAAATGAACTTAGTGACAAAATCGAGTCGGTCCAAAAGCGTTCGCTCAGGATCATTTACAAAGAAGGCAAAATTCCATACTCCTTCCTCCTTAAAGCTGCACGCATTACCACCTTAAAAGAAAGGAGGGAAAAAATTTGCCTGCTTTTCGCTAAATCAGTCATTTCCAATCCCCGTACTGAGGACTTACTCCCTGATTTTCACAATCCCACTAGACTCCGACTTTCTCGGTCAGCCTCCTTAGCAATCCCAACTTACCCTCAGATCCATGCTGTTACAGAGAGGTTTCGTAAAAGTTTTATACCCTTTATTCTGGAACACGTTGATAATAATTCGTGATTATGTACTTGCCAAATTCCCCTTTTCCTCTATTGCCGTTCTTATTTGTTGATTTACTGCAATGTTTTTGTAATTTAATTGTTAAGTTTACTGATTTGCCCTTCATCTTTGATGATTTTGCTTTTTTAATTTCTTTTTAAATTTAAGTGTTTGACTTAATGTACTGTTTTGAATTTTTTTTTTCTTAGCTTTTACTGACATATAAAGCGAATTCGGCTCTATAGAGCTTGTGATAGTCTTTTGAAAATAAATATTATCTTATCTTATCTTACCTGTCTAATTCCAAATTCTGCGATTTGATGTGTTTATTTTTCTCCCATTTGGTTGTTGTATTCGGTGCATTTAATAGTTCTGTCTTACTATTTCCACTCATTTGAAAATTAAATAATTTGACATCGTCTTTTCGGATCATTGGACTTAATCCGTATTTCATGAAACATTTTAAAAATATGTTGTTGTGTGTAGTTAATAAAAAACAAAATTTGATTGTTCTACTGTGCCTGATCTGTAAATAAATTCGTAATAAAATAAATTCGGTTATTTTTTGGCTCCTATCTGATCCTTAACCAAACGAACAGAGTTTGATAAGGATATCCAACCCGATATTGAATTCTCAAGCTAAGTGGTTTAACGTTATATCGTAACTGTTTAGTTTGGCTATTAGTCAAAAAGCCAACTGAGAAAGTTAATGGAGAATTCCAGACGAATGGATAAAACGATATAAGAATTCAAAAATTATTAATGATGCAAAAAAAGTAAAATTTCACATTTTACGAAAATTTTTAACAAACTAAGCAACTAATTGTTTTCCTTCACATGTTTTAAAAAGAAGAAAAAATCAATTAAACTGACATCCCATTTCTTAAATTATTTAATTTTTTTAATGCACACTCAAAAATTTTTAATTCTCTACTAGAAATTGTTGTTTAATTGGGGAGGAAAGAATAAATCTTTCAAAAAGTCTGAAAGATGATGTTTAACACGACTAAAATATAAACTTTAGCATCAGCTTTTGATAATGTAATCGTCAGTAAATCGAACATTTTTAATAGTGTTTCTAGGAGAGTGTTTAAGAAGGCGAATGAGAATTTAGTACATGGTTAGATTTGTTTCTAATGACGTACTTGTGGTTTTGTGAAGTTTGCTTAGATAATAGTTTTTCTGATATTTGCTTGGAAATATGATGTTCTGATAAGAACTGTAGTTTTTTAGCTATTGGACCCAGCTGTCTAACCATCAAATCGTCACCTGAAAGCAGTTATGCCGATTATTGCAATTGTTGATTATCCTATGTAGGAGAACAACTGTGACAGGACGTAAGATCCAGATGTATGGCCATCTTGTATTAACAAAAAATCTTGTATTAGATCTTGTGAAAGATCTCGTATTATCTTGTGTAAACAAAGTTCCTTTTTGAAGTGTCTAATTAACATTACTGTAAGACGTTTTTAACTGCCTGTATTTTGCAGTTCTCCTTTGCTGAATCGTATATTCTTTAAAGCACTTTTACCGGATCACATACAGCATGGTCCATTTTGCCGAAAATTGCTGATTTGCTGAAAAAAAGTTGGTGACATGGTTCCGATTGAATGGAGGCTTTATACAATCCTGGGCCCATCTTGATCACAACATGGTTTTCAGCACTTGGCGATGCTCTTTTATCAACAAAAGTCGAAATCCTACAAAGACAATCTCAAGTCTATCACCTCCAACTCATTACATAGTAATATGTATCAATATTATGCTATTACGTGGATGGCAACACCAAGTAGATAAATCAGAAAGGAAGTCCAGAATAAGTATCCATTAATCGGAATCTTGTAAAAATGTTGTGTCGTTTACTAGGCTATAATTTCTTCGAGCAGCACCGCTTCTCAAATAGGAATAGAGTTGACCGCAAAGTCCACATTCTTGCAGGCACCCTGACAAGGATAAGTTAGTAGGCCTACCTTGCCCTGACCGTTGGCCATAAATCTGGATCTTACGTCCTGTCACAGTTTTCCTCCTACATAGGATAATCCCACAATGGTATTTTGTATTACAATGCAATTCAACCCATCTGGGTCATCCCCTTTCATAATGCTCTGAATGTTTCAAGTTAACTCTCTAAGCGGTTCCTGAAATATTGCTAACGTGCCCATTTTAACATCTGTATGCGCAAAATGTATTTTTATCTAGTGAACTTCAATCAATCAATCAATTTATTAATACTAAGAAACAATTGCAAACGTAAAGCAGCTATTAAGCCCAAGAAGATTTTCTTGTTGAGAACTTCCCCTTCAACAGTTCCTGAAATTGTCACCTTAGTACCTTTAGGCATAGTAGATGTCGCAGCAGAAGTGATAGTTGTATTAGTAATAATAGTGGTAGTAGAGGTAGCAGTAGCAGTAGTAGCAGGGTGCACATATTTACTTTTTGTCAGTTAATCAAACCCTTCATTATTTCTTAAGTTTCCAATTTAATACTCTTAGCAGTTTCTGAATTAAGCCCTTTTAGCAACCTGTTTGTACGTAGTGTATTTCAATATAGTTTAATACTGGGACAAGATTCTCAAAAAGTTTCACCTTGACATCCTTGGCCTTTTTGAATACCACAGGTTAAATATACCCCCCTTCCCAACTACAAGTGCTAAATGTAAACAATAGGAGAATTGCACAACTTACTGCTTTTGCTAAAAGGGTCGCGAGTTTTTGTCATTCCAAGAGTCATAGTTGCCGATGAGCTTAACAAAATGGCTATCTAAAAATTCTTTGCAACGAGCCTTGGTAAAAAAACAAAAACAATAACATATGGACCGCACATCGCTCTTTATTCAGACGTGGCTAAACCGCTGCCTATGATGTTGTGTAATCAAGTTTACCAATGAAAAGTCTTTGTAACTTCATGGGTCTCTTTTACCCCGCTAATTGCTTTCGAAGTTAAATATCATTCATCCCAAGTGATATTTTTATAACCCCTGCTAGTCCAGATAATTGATCGTCAGATTAAGCCGGGTAACATATCTTTTGACTTTCGAAATACAATGTTTGAAGTTACAAAATTGTAAGAATTTGTGGCTTGAAATTTTATAAGAAGTATTCTTGCTTTTTTCTTCTTGAATTTTCCTGTGCTATAGCGTGCGAAGTTTCTGCTAAACTTTAAGTTCAATTTTACTGATGGACAACCTTTTGTAATTTGACTCATTGTACAGTGCTTTCCAGCTAGAAATTAACAAATAACTTAAATTAGAGAACTACGGAGTAACGGTTCATATTCTATAGGGTAAAAAAAGGTCTTTTTTTAATTACCAACTTGGTGGAACTAATGAAAAATTTGAGAGCCATGGCTAATTAAAACACAGCCAAGACCTGTAGTCTCTGTAAAAAGCAAAGCTAGCATAATTTTTTCGTTGTTCTAAAATGATTATTTTCACTTCTTGACAATCACGTCTACCATCCGTCCTAGGGCTAAAGTGAGGTAAAACGGTATACAGTAAGGGTCACTAAAAAAATTTATCAGTTCTCTGAGCCAGTTGAAGGCAATTTAACGTTTAAAAATGATTTAAGGATTTAAACCAAACTTATCCACAAGATTTGCAGGCAGTTGGGTGACCGATATTGTTCATATTATATAAGCTGTGTCTAATGGGAAAAGCCTACTGGAATTACATGTTGGTGGCCAAGATTTTTTGGATGTCCAGTTGACTTGAGGATGAAACGAAGAACTGAGAGATGTTCAAACGCTTCGAGTTTTGCCTAGTAGGAAATGCCCGAAGAATCGTAGTGAGGCGACCAAGATTCTTAGTTTGACTCATGACTGACTCAATGTTCATTGGATTTATAGGCACTTTTCAAACGTCCTGAGTTTTGTCTATTGGAAAAGCCCACTGGAGTCAGAATGGGTTAATGACATAGATTTTAGGTTGAAAGCTTATGAGCAAAAGGTCGCCTGAACTCGCAGGCTGAATAGGCAACCTAGGCCTATCAATCTATGAGGTTTATAGGCTTAATAAACGTAGGAAGTGATAATAAGGGAGAAATGAAAAAGAACCTCTTCTAAAAATGCATAGGACGGACCACTAATTTGACTCATTTTCAATCGACCTCCAAACAACCGATTTCCCATAGTTTGGCAACATGCATAAAAATTTTAAAATTCTACTTTTTAAAGTATTAATTACCTTAATAATGGTGTATCAAATTTCAAGAAAAAGCAATGGGGGATAGCATGCAATCGAAAATAAAGGCTTTGAAAGAGTGTTACCAGGAGCTTCAGAACTTTTTTGAGAGGTTTGCTGTCTAGATTATGTCAAAGAATAGAACTATGGTCTGGGAAACTGGCTCCCTATAGCCTGCTCTGTGTAGAATACATTAATAGGCTACATTTCAGTTATATCTTAACCTAGGTACTCTCCATATTTTCTTAATAAAAGCCTAGGATACTAATAAAAATGTGATGATTTTCTTGCTATGCATAAGACTGTAGGCTATAGCCTAGCCTTCTCTTCAGTCAATTGAACTGTCATACAGCCTTGGATAAGATAAGCTACACAGTAGTTGGAAAGCTAATCACCACTTCAACAATTAATTTATTAGAAATTACTCTTTAATAACACTTAGAAAGAGGATCATTTCACCATTTGGCTTGTCAAAATCTTAATAGGTAGGCTAAGCCCATACCATTACCTTGATATTTTAACCACATACAACACTCAAAATAGTATATATACTGATTGACAACAGTGGAATCTAACCTTGGACAAACATTCAGAGCTTAAGTGTAATCTTGGAAAATGCTGTCCAATCTGCAATGCTGGATCTTAAATTTAGAATAAAAATATCTCAATCACAGACAGTCAATCTTGGGCAGTCTGAACCAAGTGTTGTGAAATAGAATAATAGCCCAAGCTTGAGAAGTAACATTTGTCTCACCTAAATTTAAATAGGCTAGCCTATAGAAAAACCAGAAGTTTTCCAAGACTGTAGAGTAAATTCTGAAAAAGTTCTGGTTTTTCCATATTTGAATTTAGACTTGATAAAAGTTACCTCTACAGCTTAGACTAAAATTTTTAGTCTACAGTCCCACCTAGTTTTGTCCAAACTATCAGTCAATCCTGACTCTCTAAACCTATGTACATAGGCTAATATCCAAAATCAGGAGTCTGTTGTCCATGATTAGGAAAGTTACTTTTTTATCAGGATATCTATCCATCATTAGGTACTGTCTAAGCACTATAATTGAGAAAATCTCAACTTTAAAATAAATTTTCTGCATGTTTTTTTTTCATATATTTTTGTAGGTAATTGTTTAGTTTTGTCACAAGCTGTGTAAACTAGAAACTATGCTGCAAGGCAGCATAGTTTCCATACTATAGCACTTAGAAATGCTAATTCTAGAAGTGCATCCATTTCTGGTTGACCCTCCTCCTCCATGGGGCAAACAAAAAATGCATAAAGTGGGCAGGGTTTTGAAGCCAAGGGAAAAGTTGGAGTTGTACAGGAGGAAGTCAAAAGATAATTAAAAAACTTACACTTCTATTAATGCTCATATCCAAGATGGTTCACTTTCACTTTTGAGTTTAAACTAGCCAGCTGTTTGTGAACAAAACAAACATCCAATTTTGCTTACAGGTAACATTACCTATAGAGCAAAGCATATTAGTCTATGAGCCCTGCTGCCTGCAGGGCTCATGGGCTAATACACTTCACTCTGTAGGTATTGTTACCTGTAAGCAAGCCCACTTTACACATTTTTAGTTTGCCCCATAGAGGAGGAGGGTCAACCAGAAATGGAGTCTACACATCTAGAATTAGCATTTCTAAGTGCTACATTATGGAAACTATGCTGCTTAGCAGCATAGTTTCCAGTTTAGACTGCTTGTGATGAAACTAAACAATTACCTTTTGGTGTACAGTCTAGGGCTATATCTGGCCTCACTAGGGGGGGGGGGGGGCTTGGTAGTGGCCATTGATTTTAGAGATAAGTTTGATTAGGGACTATTTAATGCAATTATTTTGTTATTTTAGTGGTTATTTGTCTACAGATAGGTATAACCAAAAGGAAACACCATAAAATTCTGGAAACAACAACTTCAAAAAAACCTAAAATACTTGCTTAGGCTATACCATTCCTAAAGGCATCACTAGAGTTTTCAGTGTCCTTTCTATACTTCTGTGTTTCTAATTCTCATATTCTATAGGCCTATTCTTCCCTGTATCCTTATCTATACATGTTTTAACCTTAGGTAAAATTAACTTTTCAAAGTTTGGTTTGAGTCTTCTTTTCTTTGACTCAAAGTTTGGGAAACACAATTCTAATGATTTAAATATAAATCAGGAATTAATAAACTCATGAGGTGCAATAAAATTTTCTAGGGCCCCATGTGTTGTGTGGATCTACTTCTGGAAGTTTCAATTTTGAAACACAAAATTTATCTAATTTCATTAATGGTCAGTGCCCCTTATAAGAAGTAAAGTTTTAAATTTCAAATGGTCTTCCCAGTGTATAGTTAGTATCTGAACCTTCCTGAAAGTTTCACTCACCTAATTCAACTTCTCTCCAGGGTAGCAACAAGCCTTTTGTCTAGAATCTCATCTAATAAAATTGTACATGATATACTTTGTGTTATCTTTAATGCTGAGTTAGGTAGGCAAAACTTTTAAGAAAATTCTAAAGTCTAAAGTATGTCATGGCAATGTCTTTTAGAGTAACTACCTTCATCTCTGGCCCCTCCCCCCAAAGAGTAATGAACTTAGACAAGCTTTGTGTCATAAATTCAAACTAGCATAAATAGATTGCCAGCACAAATGAGATCCAATTAAAAAATTTTGAGTCTTATAACATTGCCTTTAAAGTAGCAATGACAATGAAAATCAAATCTGTTTTTTTGGCTGATTAATTTAAAAAGGTTTTTCCACAAAACAAGTTTTTCAAAGAAAAGTAAAGAGCTCTGTTAAGCCAAAAATGAGCAGAAACAGAGTCATATAATCTTCCAAGTGTAAAACTACTACAAATCACTATCAATAAGTAAATTAAACTCAAAACAAACAGAAATTACAATAAATAGCTGAGTCAAACTTAGAACAAGCAAAAATTAACATGAGTAGGGCTTATAACCCCCATAACTTCTCAAGACTAGAACATAATTAGTCCTTTACTGAAAATAAAACAAATGACTATGGATTGTCTGTTTAATCAACTCAATTGTCATAGTACAGAAAGCCAATGGCAATATCTGCATTAGCCTAGATCTTGTGGAACTGAATTAGTGGATACAAAGGCTGCATTATCCAATACCAATGTTTGATGATATTGCCAACAAATGTCATGGGGCTCACAATCTGTTCAAGTTGTATGCTAGAGATGGGTATTGGTTGATGGTTCTTGATGATGCCTCAGCAGAGCTTACAGCATTCAATACAATATTTGAAAGATTCAAATTAAGAAGATACCGATTTGGAATAATATCAGCTCAGGATGAATATCAACAGGAGGCCTTTGAAGGATTAGTTTTGGGCCTAATAGTAGATGACATAGCAGATGTAGGAACAAGCAAAGAAAGTCAAGACATGCAATTAAGAGCAGTTCTCCAGGGGGTACAAGAGAAGGGAGTCAAATTCAAAAGAGACAAATACACATTCAATGCAAAAGGTTATACCATTCTTTGGGCATCTACTTACCACTGAGGGTGTAAAACCAGATCCCAATAAAACCAGAGCAATTGCTAAAATGCTAAAGCCAAAAAATAAAGAAGAGCTCCAGACATTGCTTGGGATCTTAGATACATACCAAACTTATCCATTCTGAACCTACTGAAAGAAATCTGAGCTGATTCTAGATAAATAAGAAGCAACCAAATCAGTGATCCTGTCCGTCACAGAGTGAATCAAAAGGAAAAGGGCTGAATAGTCTGGACTGAAAAGCTTGCATCTGCCAAAGATGAAACAGAACCAGCTTTTGCAAGAGCTTGAAAAAACGACATAATTTGCATGGGAGAAGGTAAACAGTGATTACCTGTCATAGTATTTGCAAATCCATGTGTGGACAACTTTCATATTTTGATTCAAATTGCCCAGAAGTTGAGATCATTGTCAATGCATTGTAAGACAGCCTAGGAGCCCAGCTACTGGTAAAAGATGAAACGGTTGCATTTGATTCAAGATCCTTAAGCAACACAGAACAGAGATACTCTCAAATAGAAAAAGAACTAATAGCCATAGTATTTGCATGTAAAAATTTTCACCAATATATAGTTGGAAGAAAAATCTCAGTGATTACAGACCACAAGCCCTTGGAAAATATTGTGAAGAAGCCAATCAGTTGGGCACCACCTAGACTACAACAAATGATGCTTGCCTTCTGGCCATAAGACATGAGATTTACACACAGACTTGGACAAGAAATCCCTGTTGCTGACACCCTCTCACGTTTGCATATGGCAGACACAGACCCAGAAGAAGAACCACAGGCAGAAGTACATGTGCATAACATTCTCAAAGGCATCCATATAAAAGACCAAATGGTGTAAAGCATAGCAAATAGTTCAAAATATGATAAAGAGATGAACATTCTAGCTGAAACAATCAAAAACAAATGTACAGAATACAAAAAGCAATGCCCAACTGAAATTTGAGAGTATTGGAACTATAAGAATAAACTAGTAACACACCTCAGCATTCTCCTAAAGGGACATTGAACTATAATACCTAAATGTATGTGCCAAGAAATCATGATATGTCTCCACATGGCTCACCTAGGCATTATCAAAACAAAACAACATGCACACTCATTTGTGTTTTGGCCAAACATCACTGCTGACGTCACTAAATACATCTCAGGATGTGAAATATATCAACAGTTTAGTGCAAGCCAGCAAAAAGAACCCTGCCAGAACTCAGACATTCCTGGGTATCAATGGGAACATTAGGGTACTGACTTACTGTTCTGGGAAGGAAGGAATTATTTGGTAACTACTGACTGCTACAGCTGATGCATCAAAGTGGATAAACTAGACAGTTCCAGTTCAGGGAAGATTATTACTAAGCTGAAGAACTAATTTGTATGACACAGGATCCTAAGAATACTTACATCTGACAACAGCCCCCAGTTTGCAGCAGCAAATTTAGAAGATTTAAAGAACAATGGAGAATCACACACTGCAAGCTCAGCCCAAATACCCTCAGAGCAATGACCTCTGTGAAAAATGACCTCTGTGAAAAATGACCTCTCCAAACAGTCAAGAGGCACTTGTCTAAAGCATTAGCTTACAAATTAGATACATACCTTGCTCTGCTAGAATGTCATAACTCTCATACCAGCTGCAAAAGAGTCAATTAATTGACTCTTAAAAAAATATATGCAGGCATTTTTATGCCATCCAGTTTTCAACCACCCTTTTAGTTACTGAGTTTTTGTTTGCCAGTGAAAATAAAAGTTTAAGCTTATTATCTTCTCAGAAATAGTGGCATATCCAGGGGGAGGCACCCCCCCAAAGATTTTAGTTATTAAGACTGTTTCTGTTTGCAAACAATTTTGGAACAAGGTCTCAGTTACTTTATGTGGTCTCTGTTAGTTTTACTAAGTACACATACCATCAAAAAGTATTTAATTAAATTTAGATGCATCAAGGGAATCTGTCTGTATTTCCACAAAAGCCAACTGGGAGGTGAAAATCTTCATTTCATAATAACAAGGAGGGGAAATTTAAAATCCTAACTTCTTTAGGTTGTTGAAATGATTTTTAGGATCGTGCTGTCACAACAGGACTGAAAAAGCGAAATATTTACCTCTTTTTACTGTCAAAACTTTGTTTTCGAGTCTTGCTATGGCATTGAGGTGAAAAAATTGATACCATTACTTTTTTGGCTGTTTGTTTCGTTTTTTTTTTTACAAATTGGGGTGGTTTTAACAACATTGTCGTTTTTTAAGGGATTTGCATAATAGAAAGTAAATGTATGAGAAGTGCAAAAATTATTAATTTGAGTTTTGACTTTTGGTAAGCAAATGGTGGCCACTTTAGAAAATGGCAGTCACTTTATCTTTCTTCTGGCAAAAATACAAAATTCCACATTTTTGAAGATAGGAGCTTGAAACCTGAACAGTAGGGTTCTCTGATATGTTGAATCTACCGGTGTGATTTTCATTAAGATTGTGTGACTTTTAGGGGGTATCCCCATTTTTTTCGAAAATAAGGCATATTTTCTAGTGCTTGTAACTTTTGATGGGTAAGACTAAACTTGAAGAAACTTATATATTTAAAACCAACATAGAAATCTGATTCTTTTGATGTACACATGGTATCCATTTTTTTTTATAGAGTTTTGGTTACTATTGAACCAGGTTGCTCCTTGCCACAGTTTGTTACCATGAATTGTTTCATATTCATTTTGGATACTTTTGATACATCTCATGTTTCAATTACTTTGTGTGGTTATTATTTTTATTTTATTATTATTATTATTTTAGAATTATTATTTTATTAGTATTTATTATTATTATTTTATTATTTTAGTTATTATTTTTAGAATTCATGCTTTTGTGATGATTTTTACCCACTTTATCGCCAACTTCATATAACGTCTCAGCTATTTGGTCATAGACAAACGAATAACCATCAATATTTAATTTGGTGGCCATTAGTTTTACTTTCCTCCTTTCATTCATTGCTTTGCCCATTGAGGTTTTAATCTGTTTTGGCCATTTCTTTGCTGTGATTGTGTAGTCAGGGGCCGAGAAAATATTGCAGTGCAAGAATATATGCAAATTTTGTTCAACTCCTGGGAGGCTTTCAAGCCTAAAAGCATCTTTAAAATCCCAATAATATAGTGAAAAATTTGACAATCAAGTTTGAATAAGTTCCTATATATGATCTATTAGGGATTTATGTTGTTTAGAAGGGCGCTTCAAGGTGTAGATGATCACATTTCCTTGCTTTTGCTCTTTTTCTATTATTTCTGTATGTTGGTTATATTCCAAGAGTTTACTTTTTAAATCATTTACCTATTTAATCGATTCTTTATGCACGCTGTCATTATTGATTGGCTGAGTCTTTGTCATGTCTAGACTTTGCTGTAGGTTTGAAGTATTGCCTGTAACTTGAGGTATGATGGCCACATCTTTGCCAAGATTCTCTAACCGTTCTAGAATTGTTCAAAAGCCCCTCTTACATCATTAGTCGATATTTGAGAAAAGAAAAAAAAGGTAAACTTGGCTTGCCAAAAATGGCAAGTCTTGCTACAGGTGTGTAATTTGCTAACCGGCTATTAAGGAGGGGACACAGCAAACACCACTATTAACAGTACAGCTATCAGCAATTTCAGGCATATAATCCTTTTGTTTCAATCGCTTTACTATCCTACAGAACGATATAACTTTGACCTGGCTTTGTCAAACAAGCCTACACAAAGCAGACTAGACAGCAACTGATCCCAAGCCAATGTCTCAGGAACAGCTTCAGGGATGCAGTTCAATTTCAAGTAGCAGGGGAGGGGAGCAAGAACACTCCACGTTGTGCAGTAGGGAGTGACTAAAATTGGTGTCTCCAATCTTTCAAAACGGTTTTGCACTAGAAGCCTCAATGAACATTTCAATATTTTTGTGTACAAACAGCAAGGTTAATCCAAAGACACCTGTGGTCAAGGTTATCAAAATAGCATACCTGTAATATCTTAGAAATGGCTTGTGATTTCAACTTAAAATATCAGGGAATGTAAAGACCTTGGACCTCAAGTTTTGACTTGGGAGAAGGAAGAAAAAGGGGAACCAAAACATTTCTCTGGTCTACCAAAACATGTTTGTGCTCTGATCTTCTATGGAACCTATAATTCATTCATGGTGATGCACTAAGGTACATCAAAAGACATTTTATGTTGCCAGGTGATCTGAAGAACATCTGCAATATCCTGGGAGCAGCCTTAGTAATAAAGCTGAAACTTTCAAGGAGGGTTAGGGGGGCCAATTGGACCTCAAATCTGGGTCTAAAAATCTGGTCTCTAATGTGTTACAGATTTTAGGCCCTATTTGCCTTTGTTGGGCCAGACTCTGTTCCTAGAGTAGTAATGATGCATAAGAAGAGAAACCATAAGAAGAGAGATAAGATGCATAAGAAGAGAAGCAGAGGTAAATAAAAAGAAACTATGTATCAAGGTTATGACATCTTGGGAACAGCAGGTGGGGATTGAGTTGGAGTGTTGAAGGGAGGGAGGATGCATGAGAATTTCGTGTTCTGTGTTTAGAAAAAGGAGATTTGGTGGGAAAATGCACATCTGCTTATGTGCCTAAAGCCCAAGTGGAATTTGAAATATGTTTGTGATGAAGTAGTGAGGTAAAAATGAAAGTTTATTCACCCAGGCTATCAAAATATTGCATCTGTTATATCTCGGGAACAACTTGTTGGATTGAGTGAAAACTTTCAGAATGTATTTTGGGAGGGATTGATCAGAAATGGGCTGAAAATATTCGTTTGACCACCTAAGACTTGTAATACTTTTGTTCAGCCCAGTTATTTGAGTTGGAGTGTTTTTGATCATTCCATACCAAAAGACTAATTGACTTTGGATGAAAAAAAAAACACCTTGGATTGTAGGCAATGTAGACTCCTATGCAGAAAACAAATCTACTGTTAATTTTGGCTGCATTTGTCATGTTTGTAATTGAAATGGAAACAAAATTTGGTTCATTTGTAATAGGTTTGTAATTTACAGCGTATGTAGACAGGGCCATGTAGACCTAAATGAAATGAAAACAAGAATATTTTGAAAATTGGGCGTATCTATATGTGACACTTGAAAATGGACTGAAAAAAAATTCTCAGATTGGTGTGCGCCAATGTGATACAGGGCATGTAGATGAAGACAAGGGATTAAAAGCATTGTCTAAAGTCATTGAAATTATAAGTTATTTGGAATAAAATTGTTCTGTTTCCTCGTCATACCCAAAATAGATCCATGTTTATCTTGTCCTTAATGGACTTGCAACTTACTGGGTGTTTACAAAAGGCCATAGAAACCTAAAAGAAAAAAAAAACTTGGTAAAAAGTGGGTTTTATGGATTTTTTAACCCCTGAAATGGTCCAAATATTATTTTTCTCTGATCAACTTGAAACTTCCAAGGTAAGTGGGTCGGACCAAGGGAACATTCATAAGGTCAATAAATCGTGGAAGAAAAATGTAGCAACTATAGTGGTAGGCAACCATGCAGTGTTTTATTGATTCTTAGTGACAAATAATTAGATTTTTTAAAGCTAATATGCTCTAAAGTTTCAGGTCATAACTGCACGAACAGAATTAAAGTGAACAATCACATTAAACTTAAAAATATCAGATAATATTATGTCTGAGTAGATGGAACTTAAACCAAAGAGAAATCAAAATGAATAAGAAAGTCAAGCTTAAAACAAACATAAATAACCACAAATAAGAATGGAACTAGTGCCTTAAGTTTGACTTGCTAAATGACTTTATTTTTGCTCACAATGGGATGTTATCTTGTTGTTTACTTTCCTTTGAAACCTTGTTTTAAAATTAATTTTAAAAGGATCTGAAAATCTCTTTCAAGTTCTACTTGTCATCTACCACTTCCTTACAAATAAAGTTTTACTTTTTAGGAAAATGATTTGAGAAAAAAAGGGTTTGCTTTAAACAATACAATTGTCATGTTTTATATTTTGAAAGGTAATCATCAGTGTATATAAGACATTAAAAAAAAAATGTCACACTGCACAACTTTTTCAGGAAATCACTTTTCAATTGTAGTATAAAGATTCTGGGGGGAGGCAGCCCTCCCTTTATAGTGGAACGTTTCTATTTGTTTTATGTTTTAGCCTTAATCTAGTTTTTTTTCTTCTTTTTTACAAATCAAAATTATGCTAGAAAAAAAATTGCTGATGGATTTTAGACTTGAAATTTAAAGACTGAATGCAAATTTCTCAATTTCAAAATAGCTGTCAGCTGTTGTTATTTTTGTCTATATGGTCACTCCACTCTTTTATATTTGTTTCGAAGTTTTTACTCGTATTTTAAACTGTTTTTACATCATTTGCAGCTAAAAATTGGACTAAGGGGGATTTGTTATCAAAGATTTGTAGAAACAAATAATTTCTTACGAATTTTAAAAATTGGACTTTCAAATATAAAGAAGTGAATACAAGTTCACAGACGCTTTTTAGCAACAATTTTCTGAAAGCTTACATGAATGTGTTTTTTAGCTATGTTGTTACTAATCAATTTTGGATTGAATAGTAGAAAGATGGCTTATGAAATAAAACGTAGGGTTTGATAATTTCAGAGAGGAAAGACTTTTTGCAAGAAATGTTGCCTTAGAAAATCAAATTTTGGAATTTGGAACCACATTGTCAAAGCTACAGAAAGCTTTGAGTGATACTCAAGGACAATTGAACTATGAACAAACAGTGGCTAAGCAATTACAAATTGAAAATCAATATATCCAGGTAAGAGCTTTAGTAAAATGGAAACTAAAGCTACTAGATTTTACTGCTAAATTCTGAATTTTCCGAATGTGTGCCAATTTTTTTTTGTAAAGAATTGATCTGCAATCTTTTTTTTTCTGCTCTTTTTTACTTTTTTTTCCATTGATTCCCTCAATTAAGAGTTTGTCTGAAAGGATTTCTGGTTAGATTTTACCAGAAAAATTGTCCGAGCAAAATCAAAAATATGTTTTATTATTGTTTATGCAAGGTTTTATGTAAGAGATGTGCTCCATTTGAATTCAAGATTTATTTAAACTCTAGTGTTAAGCACAGAACAATATAAAAGGGTTAAAAATGTGTTAAATTGAAAAAACTTTAATAATACAAAACCAATGCTAGTTTTTTGGCAACGTTTTTTTTTCAAATAAAATGAAATTGGGGTCTGGAATTGGTGAAAAAGAGTTTGATCTAATAAAATCTTGAAATCCAAGCAGAATTTTAGGACCATCTGTCTCAAGCCAAGTTGCTTGATGATATAAGTCCACCACAGGGGTCTGTATTAGGAATTTTACAATTCTTAATTTATACAAACGATCTCCGCAATTGTTCTTCACAGAATAACAGCCTAGTAGTTATGTTTTCAATGATACACGATACAGGAATACCTGTTGAAGCTAAACCCTCATTTGTTAATTAAGAATTGATTAACTAAAATGAACTTACTTATATGGTGGTTTTTCTTGTAATTGTTTAGTCCTTGATTTTTTTTAAGACAGAATTTAGGGTGTTTGGTAGATCTAAACAAGGAGCTGCTAAAATTGGATTGAAGAGTTAGGGCTGTCTACAATAAAGGTACATAAAGTCGACATGAAGGTATTTGAAAATTAATCTTGATGAGTATTTTATCTTTCCGAAGTCACCCTGACCAAAATTTTGGTTATGCACATCAGAAAAATTTTTTTTTTGCTTTTTCAGATATCAAAATTCCTTTTTTATGGCACTTGGTATTAACCAAGTGACATATAGCAATCGCCAATTCTGTCGGTCTGTCGGTCCCGGTTTTGCTACTTTAGGCACTTCCAGGTAAGCTAGGACGATGAAATTTGGCAGGCGTATCAGGGATGGAACCAGCTTAAGTTATAAATAGTCGTTTTCCCAATTTGACCATCTGGGGGGGGGGAGTGGGGGGCCGGTTAATTCGGAAAAAATAGAAAAATGAAGTATTTTTAACTTATGAATCTGTGATGAGATCTTAATGAAATTTGATGTTGGAATGATATTGTGTCTCAGAGCTCTTATTTTAAATCCCGACCGGATCTGATGATATTGGGGGGAGTTGGAGGGGGGGGGAACCTAAAATCTTGGAAAACACTTAGAGTGGAGGGATCGGGATTAAACTTGATGGGAAAAATAAGCACAAGTCCCAGATACATGATTGGCATAATCGGAACGGATCCGCTCTCTTTGCGGTAGTCGGGGGGGGGGGGGGTAATTCTGAAAATTAGAAAAAATGAGGTATTTTTAACTTACGAACGAGTGATCGAATCTCAATGAAATTTGATGTTTAGAAGTATATCGTGTCTTAGAGCTCTTATTTTAAATCTCGACCGGATCTGGTGACATTGGGAGGGAGTTGGGAGAGGTAAACCTAAAACTTGGAAAACACTTACAGTGGAAGGATCGGGATGAAACTTGGTGGGAAAAATAAACACAAGTGCTAGATACATGATTGACATAAACGGAACGGATCCGCTCTCTTTGGGATAGTTGGGGGGGGGTTATTTCTTAAAAATTAGAAAAAATGAGGTATTTTTAACTTACGAACGGGTTATCGGATCTCAATGAAATTTGATATTTAGAAGGATATCGTGTCTCAAAGCTCTAATTTTAAATCCTGACTGGATCTGGTGACGTTGGGAAAAGTTTGGGGTGGGGGAACCTAAAATCATGGTAAACGCTTAGATTGGAGGGATCAGGATGAAACTTGGTGGGGAAAATAAGCAGAAGTCTTACATACGTGATTTACATAATTGGAACGGATCCGATTTATTGGGGGGGGAGTTAATTCTGAAAAATAAGAAAAAATGACGTATTTTTAACTTACGAAGGATTGATCGGATCTTCATGAAACTTCATATTTAGAAGGACCTCGTAACTCAGATCTCTTATTTTAAATCTCAACCGGATCAAGCGTAATTAGGGGGGCAGTTGGGGGGGGACCGGAAATCTTAGAAATTACTTAAAGCGGTGAGATCAGGATGAAATTGGATGGGAAGAATAAAAACCTGTCTAAGATACGTGACTGACATAACCGGACCAGATCTGCTCTCTTTGGTGAAATAGGAGGGGGGTAATTTTGAAAATTGAGGTATTTGTAACTTACGAAAGGGTGACCAGATCTTGATGAAATTTGATATTTAGAAGGATCTTGTGCTTTAAAGTTCTTATTTAAATTCCGACCAGATCCTGTGACGTTGGGGGGAGCTGGAGGGGGAAACCGGAATTTTTGGAAAACGTGAAAATTGGGGTATTTTTATCTTACGAATATATGATCGGATCTTAATGAAATTTGATTTTTAGAAAGAATTCATGTCTCAGAGCTCTTATTTCAAATCCCGACCAGATCGTTTGACATTGGGGGGAGTTGGAGGGGGAAATCTTGGAAAAAAACTTGGAGTGTAGGAATCGGGATGAAGCTTGGTGGATAGAATAAACAAATGTCCTTGATACGTGATTGACAGAATCGTACTGGATTCGTTCTCTTTGGGGGAGTTGGGGGGAGGGGTTCAGTGATTTGGCGAGTTTGGTGCTTCTGGACCTGCTAGGACGATGAAAATTGATAGGCGTGTCAGGGAGCTGCACAATTTGACTTGATAAAGTCGTTTTCCCAGATTCGACCATCTGGGGGGCTAAAGGGAGAGGAAAAATTAGAAATAATTAGGCATTTATGACTTACGAGTGGGTGATCGGATCTTAATGAATTTTGATATTAAGAAGGACATCGTGACTCAGAGGTCTTATTTTAAATCCTGACCGGCATTAAGCCTCTTTTTTTCCTTTTTAAACTCAGATCTCTTATTTTAAATCTCAACCGGATCAAGCGTAATTAGGGGGGCAGTTGGGGGGTGGCGGAAATCTTAGAAATTACTTAAAGCGGTGAGATCAGGATGAAACTGGATGGGAAGAATAAAAACCTGTCTAAGATACGTGACTGACATAACCGGACTGGATCTGCTCTCTTTGGTGAAATTGGAGGGGGGTAATTTTGAAAATTGAGGTATTTGTAGCTTACGAAAGGGTGACCAGATCTTAATGAAATTTGATATTTAGAAGGATCTTGTGCTTTAAAGTTCTTATTTAAATTACGACCAGATCCTGTGACGTTGGGGGGAGCTGGAGGGGGAAACCGGAATTCTTGGAAAACGTGAAAATTGGGGTATTTTTATCTTACGAATATATGATCGGATCTTAATGAAATTTGATTTTTAGAAAGAATTCATGTCTCAGAGCTCTTATTTCAAATCCCGACCAGATCGTTTGACATTGGGGGGGAGTTGGAGGGGGAAATCTTGGAAAAACACTTGGAGTGTAGGAATCGGGATGAAGCTTGGTGGATAGAATAAACAAATGTCCTTGATACGTGATTGACAGAATCGTACTGGATTCGCTCTCTTTGGGGGAGTTGGGGGGAGGGGTTCAGTGATTTGGCGAGTTTGGTGCTTCTGGACGTGCTAGGACGATGAAAATTGATAGGCGTGTCAGGGAGCTGCACAATTTGACCTGATATAGTCGTTTTCCCAGATTCGACCATCTGGGGGGGCTAAAGGGAGAGGAAGAATTATAAAAAATTAGGTATTTATAACTTACGAGTGGGTGATCGGATCTTAATGAATTTTGATATTTAGAAGGGCATCGTGACTCAGAGCTCTTATTTTAAATCCTGACCGGTATTAAGCCTCTTATTTTCCTTTTTAAATCAATCTATTGATTCATAGAATTTTGTTAAAGCTCATACCATATGATCTCTTGGCTCTTAGCTCTTCTCGCCTCGTCACAAGTGCCATATGAGCTCTTAGCTCTTGTTTTTCTTAAACAGAACCTTTAAAAAAATGTTTCGTTAAAAAAAACCTCACCAGTAATACAACTGTAAATATATAAGGGTTCTAATTTATAAGGGTAGTGTATATTATAAATATAAGGGTTCTTGGTACTTTCCTTCATTGCCCTCCGCCGCTTCAAAGTCGCTTAGAAGCAGATACTAACTTTTTATTTCTTAGTATATTAAGCCCTGGTCAGCTTGGAGACTTCCAGTTCCCACATTGACATTATAATGTACCGTCTTTAGTGAATTAGTTTCATAACTCCCATATTCTGTCATATCCTCTTATCGACTTGCTTCTTCTATGGCTTGTTTCGGTACATATAGATTTCTCATGATCAATTGTGAAAAAAATAGATTTTAAAGGAGGTTATAGTTTTTTTATATAACAAATAAACTTTGACTTAACATCAAATTTAACAATATAAATTCCGCTCTTTTTTGAAGAAGAAATGACGGAACATATTGATGAAAGGGCTGCTGTACATTTTTATATTTTTATGGCACTTGATATTTACCAAGTAACATATAACAATCCCAAATTCTGTCAGTCTGTTGGTCTCTCTGTCCTGGTTTTGCTAGTTTAAGCACTTCCAGATAAGCTGGGACGATGAAATTTGGCAGGCATATTAGGGATCAGACCAGATTAAATTAAAAATAGTCGTTTCTCCGATTCGACCATCTGGGGGGGGGGGAGTGGGGGGACGGTTAATTGGTAAAAATTTAGAAGAAATGAGGTATTTTTAACTTACGAAAGGGTGATCGGATCTTAATGAAATTTGATATTCAGAAGGATATCGTGTCTCAGAGCTCTTATTATAAATTCTGACCATATCCGGTGACACTGGGGGGAGTTGGAGGGGGAAACCTAAAATCTTGGAAAACACTTAGAGTGAAGGGATCAGGATGAAACTTGGTGGGAAAAATAAGCACAAGTCCTAGATATTCGATTGACATAACTGGAATGGATCCACTCTATTTGGGGGAGTTGGGGGAGGGTTAGCTCTGAAAAATTAAAAAAATGAGGTATTTTTAACTTACGAAGGAGTGACAGATTTTAGTGAAATTTCATATTTAAAAGAACCTCATAACTCAGATCTCTTATTTTATACCCCAACCGTATCCAGTGTCATTGGAGGTGGGGCGCTGGGGGGGACCGGAAATCTTGGAAAACACTTAGAGTGGAGAGATCCGGATGAAACTTGGTGGGAAGAATAATCACAAGTCCAAGATACGTGACTGACACAACCGGACCGGATCTACTCTCATTGGAGGAGTTAGGGTAGGGGGTTGGTAATTCGGAAAAATTAGAAAAAACGAGGTATTTGTAATTTATGAACGGGTGATCAGATCTTAATGAAATTTAATATTTAGAAGGATCTTGTGCTTCAAAGCTCTTATTTTAAATCCTGACCAGATCCGGTGACATTGGAGGGAGTTGGAGGGGGAAACTGGAAATCTTGGAAAACGTGAAAATTGAGGTATTAATTGAGGTATTTATCTTACGAATGGGTGATTGGATCTTAATGAAACTTGATATGTAGAAAGATCTTATGTCTTAAATGCTCCATTTTCAATTCGAATCGGATTCATGGACATAGAGGGTTGGAGGGGGAAATAGAAATTTAGGAAACTGGAAATCTTGGAAAACGCTTAGAGTGGAGAGATCGGGATGAAACTTGATGGGAAGAATAAGCACAAGCTCTAGATACGCGATTGACATAATTGGAACGGATCCGCTCTATTTGGGGGAGCTGGGGGGATTTCCAGTGCTTTGGCGAGTTCGGTGCTTCTGGACGTCCTAGGACGATGAAAATTGGTAGGCGTGTTGGGGACCTGCACAAATTGGCTTGATAACAGTCGTTTCCCCGATTCAACCATCTAGGGGGCTGGAGGGAGAGGAAAAATTGAAAAAATGAGGTATTTTTAACTTACGAATAAGTGATCGGATCTTAATGAAATTTGACCTTAATGAAATTTGATATTTACAAGGATAGCGTGTCTCAGAGCTCTTATTTTAAATTCCGACCATATCGAGTTATTTTTAACTTACGAATGGGTGATCGGATCTTAATGAAATTTAATATTTAGAAGGACCTCGTTTCTCAGAGCTCTTATTTTCAATCTCGACCGTATCCGGTGATCTTAGGGGAGTTGGAGGGGGAAACAGGAAATCTTGGAAAACGCTTAGAGTGGAGAGATCGGGATGAAACTTGGTTGGAAGAATAAGCACAAGTCCTAGATACGTGATTGACATAATCGAACTGAATCTGCTCTCTTTGGGGGAGTTGGTGGCGGGGGTGTTAATTTGGAAAAAAAATAGAAAAATTGGGGTCTTTTTAACTTAAGAGCGAGAAACCGGATCTTAATGAAATTTGATATTTAGAAGGAACTTGTGTCTCAGAGCTCTTATTTCAAATCCTGACAAGATCTGTTGCCATTGGGGGGAGTTGGAGGGGGAAACCGGAAATCTTAGAAACGCTTAGAGTTGAGAGATCGGGATGAAACATTTAGGGTTGAATAAGCAAATGTCGTAGATACGTGATCAACGTAACCGGACTGGATCCGCTCTCTTTGGGGGAGTTAGGGGGGTCTAGTGCTTTTGCGAGATCGGTGCTTCTGGACGTGCTAGAACGATGAAAATTGGTAGGCGTGTCAGGGACCTGCACAAATTGACTTGATAAAGTCATTTTCACCGATTCGACCATCTGGGGGGCTGAAGAGAGAGGAAAAATTAGAAGAAATGAGGTATTTTTAACTTACGAGTGGGTGATCGGATCTTAATGAATTTTGATATTTAGAAGGACTTCGTGTCTCAGAGCTCTTATTTTAAATCCCGACCAGCATTAAGCTTCCGATTTTCCTTTCAAATCAATCTATTGATTCTTAGAATTTTGCTATAGCTCATGCCATATGAGCTCTTGGCTCTTCTGACCTCGTCACAAGTGCCATATGAGCTCTTAGCTCTTGTTGTATTATACCATTGTGAATCTGTCGGGTCAATACCTTCTTTCTCCCTTTGTTTCTCTGCTCCCCTAATTCGCCGTGTTTACGGGTTGTGTTTTTTGTAATGTGTTTTTTTTTTATCGTTTTTATGGTACTTGGTATTAACCAAATGACATATAGCAATCGTAAATTCTGTCGGTCTGTCTGTCGGTCCCGGTTTTGTTACTTTAGGCACTTCCAGGTAAGCTAGGACGATGAAATTTGGCGAGCGTATCAGGTACCGGACCAGATTAAATTAGAAATAATCGTTTTCCCGATTTGACCATCTGGGGGGGGGGAGTGGGGACCGGTTAATTCGAAAAAAAAAATAGAAAAAATGAAGTTTTTTTTAAATTATGAGCGGGTGATGGGATCCTAATGAAATTTGATGTTTGGAATGATATCGTGTCTCAGAGCTCTTATTTTAAATCTCGACTAGATCTGATGACATTGGGGGGAGTTGGAGGGGGGAAACCTAAAATCTTGGAAACACTTAGAGTGGAGGGATCGGGATGAAACTTGATGGTAAAAATAAGCACAAGTCCCAGATACATGATTGACATAATCGGAACAGATCTGCTCTCTTTGGAATAGTTGGGGGGGGGTAATTCTGAAAAAATCGAAAAAATGAGGTGTTATTAACTAACGAACGAGTGATCGGATCTCAATGAAATTTGATATTTAGAAGGATATCGTGTCTTAGAGCTCTTATTTTAAATTCCGACCGGATCTGGTGATATTGGGAGGGGGAGTTGGGAGGGGGAAACCTAAAACTTGGTAAACACTTAGAGTGGAGGGATCGGAATAAAACTTGGTGGGATAATTAAACACAAGTCCTAGATACACGATTGACATAAACGGAACGGATATGCTCTCTTTGGGGTAGTTGGGGGGGCGGGTATTTCTGAAAAATTAGAAAAAATGAGGGATTTTTAACTTACGAACGGGTGATCGGATCTCAATGAAATTTGATATTTTGAAGGATATCGTGTCTCAAAGCTCTTATTTTAAACCCGACCGGATCTGGTGACATTGGGGTGGAGTTGGGAGGGGGAAACCTAAAACTTGGAAAACACTTAGAGTGGAGGGATCGGGATGAAACTTTGTGGGAAAAATAAGCACAAGTCCAAGATACATTATTGACATAACCGGAACGGATCCGCTCTCTTTGGGGTAGTTGGGGGAGGGGTTAATTCTGAAATATTAGAAAAAATGAAGTATTTTTAACTTACGAACGGGTGATCAGATCTCAATGAAATTTGATATTTAGAAGGATATCGTGTCTCAAAGCTCTTATTTAAAATCCTGACCGGATCTGGTGACATTGGGGGAAGTTTGGGGCGGGGGAACTTAAAATCATGGAAAACGCTTAGATTGGAGGGATCGGGATGAAACTTGGTGGGAAAAATACGCAGAAGTCTTACATACGTAATTTACAAAATTGGAACGGATCCGCTCTATTGGGGGGGGGGGGTAATTCTGAAAAATAAGAAAAAATGACGTATTTTTAACTTACGAAGGAGTGATCGGATCTTCATGAAACTTCATATTTAGAAGAACCTCGTAACTCAGATCTCTTATTTTAAATCTCAACCGGATCAAGCGTAATTGGGGGGGGGCAGTTGGGGGGACCGGAAACCTTAAAAAATACTTAAAGCTTTGAGATCAGGATGAAACTGGATGGGAAGAATAAAAACCTGTCTAAGATACGTGACTGACATAACCGGACCGGATATGCTCTGTTTGTTGGAATTGGGGGGGGGGTGTAATTTTGAAAATTGAGGTATTTGTAACTTACGAAAGGGTGACCAGATCTTAATGAAATTTGATATTTAGAAGGATCTTTTGCTTTAAAGTTCTAATTTTAAATTCCGACCAGATCCTGTGACATTGGGGGAGTTGGAGGGGGAAACCGGAATTCTTGGAAAACATGAAAATTGGGGTATTTTATCTTACGAGTAGATGATCGGATCTTAATGAAATTTGATTTTTAGAAGGAATTCATGTCTCAGAGGTCTTATTTCAAATCTCGACCAGATCTTTTAACACTGGGGGGAGTTGGAGGGGGAAATCTTGGAAAAACACTTGGAGTGTAGGAATCGGGATGAAGCTTGGTGGATAGAATAAACAAATGTCCTTGATACGTGATTGACAGGATCGTACTGGATTCACTCTCTTTGGGGGATTTGGGGGGAGGGACTCAGTGATTTGGCGAGTTTGGTGCTTCTGGACGTGCTAGGACGATGAAAATTGGTAGGTGTGTCAGGGAGCTGCACAATTTGACTTGATAAAGTCGTTTTCACAGATTCGACCATCTGGGGGACTAAACGGAGAGGACAAATTAGAAAAAATTAGGTATTTATAACTTACGAGTGGGTGATCGGATCTTAATGAATTTTGATATTTAGAAGGACATGTTATATATTGTTGTTATATGTTGGTTTTTGGCCGGTTAAAAAAAATCTTATAATAAGTAGCCTTCGTTTCGATTGCTGCTTCTTATTAACTCTCTTTGATCATGTGTGTTAGTTCATTTTACGTGTTAAATAAGAATCTTGATATTCATGAGCCAACCGAGAGCCACACTATATACAGGACATAAATGAGAATTCAACAGAATCCAGCCATCTAAAGATAAAGACAAATTTTGAAGCGGAAAGGGATATCCTGTATTTCCAATAGATATCTCAGAAAGTAAATATCGAAAGAAAGCACATAACCGGAAATTGAAAATAGGGGTACATTAGCCTAAATCTGTATTTTAAGAAATTGGTACTTAAAGATGCTGTAGGATTACTTCTGCTCATAGCCTATGTAAAATACAAGTTGAAACCTATAAAACTGTGTCTAATTTGTAAAAAGTGACCACATGCGTGATGAATGTTTTAGACTAGAAAGAAAATGTAGTTCTACGAATAACGGAACTAATTTGTTTATGAAAATGTAGACTTTCTAATGGTGATAGTAATATAAAACAATGCATGCAAATTTTTATCTGATAAAAATATATTATTTAACTTACTTTGTTCTTCATAATATGATATATTCATATCGCTTTTCAAATATAATCATTTCAAAATTTTTGATCAAAGTTAAATTTTGCTTACTAGTATTAATTTAAGGAGTAATTCAGCCTATAAATTCTAGGAAGGATGAAGAGGCCAATAATTTAAGTAGAGTATTATCATTATTTTATTTAGTATGTATCCTATTTTAGTTTAACTGTTACTATGCTTGTTTCTCGTTCTGTTATTATTTAATTATGATCACACTATAAGTAATGCTACGTTAAAAAACATTTCTACTGAAGTTATACTTTTTCTAGTACAAACTGAAGGAGCAGGAGAAGGCTATTCGAGTCCTTAGTCATTTGCTTGGAGTTGAAAAAGCAGATGTTCAATCTGTTATCAAAAACCAAGATATAATAAATTTTACAAAATCCAAGGATAAGAAAGAAAAGGAGCAAAACTTTTCTGAAAGCCCTGCTCGTGAGAGGGCAGAACCTACTGGTAAGTAATTCTAAAAAATGTTAGTTCCCAAAGTACATATAGTTTTTTCTTTGGCCGGTCTAGACCATGTCACTGTATCCATTGACTTGATCTCTTGTCACGGTATCTTAAGAGCCATTGCTTAATATTAAAAAGGACATAAATATTTTACCTCATTTGTTACCACTACTACTTTTAAATGTATCCAAGTCTAGCAGCTGGCTGTGAGCTAAACATATTTAGTATAAAGCAAAAATATCGAATTTGGTAAAGGCTAGAATAGAGATTTTTGTTTACAAATCCTGTTTGACAACATCAGATAATTTACTATTGTTTAGTTTCTACGACATTGCTTATTTCTTGCTCTTTTTTCCTTTATTCTAGCTCAATTTTATGGTAAATACTTTTAACTGATACTAATACGGATAAGTATAGATTCTTGATGATATTTATAGACCTATCTAATAATTTTCAAAACAGTAATGCATAGGCGCACATCTGGCCCTTATGGGTGGCCTAATCCAAAACATAGAAATTGTACTTGTTAGCCATTATTTTTCTAGAAGAGGAGAGGTCTTCTCGCCAATTTTAGGCCAGAAACCAATTTCAGAGGGTAATATTAGCAATTAAACTTGTCTTCAGTTCTTTATTAATGACCTAAAAATGGTTTTACCAATTTGATCACTTTTACTATTCTGTCTCAGTCGATGTCGCAGAGGTAGTCTTGACAATCTAAAATGCTTTCCATAATAACGTTTTTTTTTCTTTGCAATAGCAAAAACGCTTGTAAATCTGCATCCGTCAAGTATTCGTTGCTGTGCATCGTACTTGAAGAGATTTAGCTAAAATTGAAGTCTTTGCTGTGTGTAGGGGTGTATGTATTCGGCCATTGAAATACAAAAAAAGTACGAGCATGATTTGTGCTCACATGAAGTTAGCACTTCCTTCAAATCTTTCCAGGTTAGGTTAATCTAATATCCCGCTTTGGATTGGCTCCACCTGGTTCACCAAAAAGCCCAATTTTGGTAGCCTATCACCCTTGATCCTTAAAACATTTATTAATACTTTTTCCATTGAAGTTGGTATTACAATGGGTTTTTTTGCTACCATAAAACGAAAAATAACTTCATTAGGGAGTGAAAAACCATTGAAAGTATGGCTTGTTTTTAACAAAACAAGTGCTTGTTGTTTTACACAACAACCACCTTATCATGACCACTAAGGACTACTTAACTGTAGTGGGATCAGGGTGAAATTCAGAAAAAAATGAGGCAAAGCGTCGGGGTAAATTGACAAAAAATACTAGTAAAAAGGCTTGTTTTAGTGACTACTTGCTTATCATAAAAGTTAATCTGATTATATTGCTATAACAAAAGAGAAGCTTCGTCTTCTGATATTATGCTCTTTTCTTCATGTAGGTAAGAAAAGGAGCACCTTATTGTAAGTGGCGCGCTAAGACTTCTTTATATAATTATTTTTTCCCCTTAAATAATTTTTTTTTCGCTCTCTCTTCCTCCTCTCTCTGTCTCTTTCTCTGTACTCACTCACGTTAATCTTTTGAATTCAAGGGGATTAGCAGTTCATGTAATTTTACCTCTCGTAATTCGTCTTTGGGGTAGAATTAGCAGTATTTTGAATGCTATTAAGCATGCAAATATTGAACAGGATAAAAAAAAAAGATGTATACACTGCGACCTATTATTAGGAGAAAATGTAAAAGTGCGAAAACAATGAATATTTTCTTCTTTTTTTTAAGTTCTCTTTTCATGATGAATAAGTTAGAAAAAAAAAGTAAATTTAATTACAAATTTGGGCTTTACAAAGGAAATTAAAATTTGGCTTAACCCATACTGACCATTGATTAATCTTCATCAGAAGTTGACTATGAAGTCCGTCAGCAGTCCTTCCTCCCCGTTTAAGATAGAACATACTAATAATATGGTACACTCGTTTTGGCTAAGAATTGGAATTGACACTTAGAGATAGAATCGAAATCTGTATCAGATTTGGGGCACAATTTGGTATTTTCCCATTACTAGTGACATCTTAGGATATTTTCTGAAATAGAGTGGCTTGTATGTCTTTATAGCACACGAGACACAAAAATAAAGTAGCAAGACAATTCACACTAATGTGTGACGTGTGGCTGCCTTGCTGACTCAGATTTATTTCACTCAGTGGATATTGGTGGACTTCTTCTCATTGTTTATCTTTGATTTAGCTATTGTAGAACTATGATTGGCTGACGCATTAATAAAGTAATCAGTCAGCTTTTTACTCGGAAAGTGACTTCGGGTATTTCTTGCCAAATCCCATGAAGCTCCTATAATTTTCATATAATTCACCATAAATTTATTATTTTCTGCCCCATACGTGTATGAGATTTTAGGTGTAACTATTTACAATCACTAATAATTCTGATCCCCTCATTTTTTACTTATTATTTGCTTTCTCCTAAAATTAACAGTATTCTAAAAAGTTTGGGATTTCGTCTTTTAACCATCTCTTTTCTAACAGTTACCGAAAGCAGCGACTCTCCGTCGCTAGAAGATGTAATTCTAAGTAAACGTTTGGAAGAAATGAGGAATTTAGCCAAAGAGATGTGTGGAGTTTTCCTTAGAGATCGTGAACTGATTCAAGAAGAAAGAGAAGTGGAGAGGAAGTTTTTGTCAGAAAAGATAACAAAGTTGAATGATCAGTAAGTCTTATTCAAATGAGTTAGTCATCAATTAATCTTAACTTGTCTTAATTTTTCTTACCTAATTTCTAAATTTTTGAATTATATTAACTTTAAAAGAATGTTTTCTAAATAAATATTTCTCCAAATAAACTAAAGAGTGACTTTGCAACTTAAAACAAGCATAAAAAGCGATAAGATAAGTAAAACTTAAGTTGGACAAAATTACTGAAACAGAAGTTAAATAAATAATCAGTTCAAACCACAATTAACAAAAATTGCAATAGATAATCCAGTTAAACTTTTAAAAAAATATCACAAATAACATCAGGGCTGCCACCCCTTCAAAGTCCTTAGAGGTTAGAGATTCCGAAGACATAGCCTATTTCTAGCTGCTTTTCTTAGTCATTTTAACATTGAAAAATTTAATTCTGCTCGATCTTCCGAAAATTATTTTGTTTTGAGCATCCGATAAATTTTCATCAATATTGTTTATAACTATTGCTTTCGAATGTTGAATCATTTATTGATTCACCAATTCAAAGTATTGTATCAACAAATTAAGCAGTTGGGTGCTACAATTACTGGTTAATGTTTCAAAATTTTATTTAGTTATCTTTTATTTTAACCACGTCCTGAGACCTCTGTGGTCATACATGACGCACGATAAAAAACGAAAAAAATGAAAAAAAAGACAAAATCAAAGCAGGGTGGTTTTCATCCCATGAATAAAAAGAAAAGACAAATCTTATGTTTCGGTAAAGACTTCCGCTAGGCCGTTGTCACTGCAAAATGACATAACTTATTATTTACCTTAAATTTTTTTTTTCTATTCTCAAATTCGCGGCTTCAGGTACTTTCAATTGTCTGATTTTCTGCTAGTTTTTTACACATGTTGCTCATGAGGTTTTAAATTACTGTTTAATCTTCTTTTGAAAGAGCCAACAAAGAAAATTTTAATCAAAACATCCCCTGGAGGATCGTTCCAAATCTAAGTGGTAAGTCACACGAAGGTGTTCTTCAAGTATTCTGTTCTTTTAGTGTTAACATTAAGGTAATTGGACCAAGCTGTGTGTACCTTCGTGTCTCTTTTGTCGGTTGGACAATGGGGGAAGGGCACAATAAAAGAAGGCTCTGCGAAAAGAGGTGAATTTATTCATTTGTAAAAAAAGGAGCAATAAACACGACATAAAATCCTTCACTAACAGACTGGATAGAATTATGGGTAACAAGTATTGCCCCTCTTAGCCCTATTCTGGATCTTTTGAAGTAGTACTAACAGTGTTTCCTGTGCGCGAGTACACAGTGGGCATCCGATTCCTCTAATAGTTCTTTTTTTAGCGAGTATGGCTTAGCGGATGTCTTTGTTGAAATATCTGCCGAGCCTTGTCTTTTTATTCACTTGATGAAAACCATCATCGGTTTTGTTTTTCTTATTTTTTTTTTTTTTTGTTCTTCGTCTTTTGACACATATCAATTGTTTTCTATACTTTTGAATAAAGTGGAGTCAATAGAAAATATTGACTGAAAGCATTCTTTTAAAACATTATAAATAATTTGAAAGTTACAAGTATATTTATTCTAAGAAATTATTTTCCTTTTCATGAAACTTGATTAGTCGTTTACATTATTTTATTTTCTGACGTTGTGACAGATAAAGACACTGTTCTAAATAAAGTCTAGTACAAATGATAATCTAGGGTTTAATGGGTGGAAACTCTACTTTTATTTGCGGTAATATCTGTTTGTTTTAGATTTCCTTTTTTCATTCATTGTCTTTTTTGTTATTTTTAAGTTTGATTTAATTTGTCTTTGTTTAAGTTTGAATATTCATTTTAATTTCTGTTCGTTTTGTTTTGACTTAATATGTTGCTCTTTTTTTGTTCGTCTATGATTTTAATATTACTTTTTACCTTTCTTTGAAAAACTCATTTAAAAAAAAATTAAGCTCGTTTCTATTCGTTAGCGTTCGATTGCAATTTGTGCTATAGACAAAATTCAAATTTAAAAAAAAGACTCTTTCCATTGGCCTTAGTAATGTGCAACAGTCTTAGTGGTATTTTTACTAAGAAATGCAGGGAATCTACATAATCTTTGTTGCTCTGTGAGCTGAAGTCATCCTGGTTCCAAGGAAAACGTAAAAAAAATTAAATATAATAAGGTAAAAATAATAAATAATAAAATAATAAGGTAAACGCAAGAGAAAACGAGGGATTCGAAAATGAATATATGAAGGGGTTCTTAAATGTGAAATGTTAATCTAAAAAAATTTTTCATTTCTTCTTGTAAGGTCGAAAACTAGGTCTCGCACGGCTACTTGTTTAAAATCCAAGTTAAGACTTTTTTCTTTTTAACATCTTGTGCTATGGCTTTTTGAATGATCTTTAGTTATCAAATAACTAGAGTTGTTCTTGACATGGGTCTATATAGGAGTGTAGGAGGGTTACCTGATGAAGACCTTACCTTTTTCCATTTACTGTGCCTTGACTCGTATTTAAGGAGGGGATGTCATGAAATGACCTGTTTAAGAAAAACTCGCTGAGTCCAGACTGCTCTTACAAAGTCTTCTTGCAGCCACTGTTGCAATCCATCTGCCATACTGGATTGAGCTTCAAAATAAGAATGGTTATAATGCAATCCAGAAGAGCTTATCACTGATTATAAAAATTTAAGAAAGGAATAAATAACGCGTAAAAGCGCAATCAACAGCAAATTTTGTAGGCCAGTAAGTACTGAAGCTAATTTTGGGCTATAATTTAACTTCTTCTAGACTGTAAGCAATGTTTTGTCACCAAATGAACTCGCCCAAACGAGCGAGTTTACTAATTTATAATTGTATTAGGCTTCTTTCAACCCAAGAGGAATTACGACATATTTCACAGAAGTATGCGAATCTTCGTGTTGGTGAAGTTACTACAGCAAAAGCCTGGGAAAATGAGAAGACGATGCTTCTGAAGAAAATAAAAGAGCTGCCAAATGTATCAGATAATGAAGATATCCAAATCCTTATTGAGGGATTAATTACAGCCTTAGACACAAAGAAGTATACTTATTGCGTTGTAAACTTGAAGAAAGAATTAAAAGAGCTTAAGGTGAGTTTTGTAGACAGAAGTTTGTTTCATCATCCATTCTTACTCTAGGAGGCCCGGTTAATAAGTTCATCATCCAATGTGCTTGGGTTACTCTAGATTTATGAAAATCGTGGGCTATCTGGAATTAGTTTAACTCTTTAATGTCAGCTGTAATTTATTTCATTTTGATTTAAGCATTTCTCATAAGCAGCTTTTTCCAGAAAATCTGATAGTATGCACAAAATTCCTGCTAATAATTAACCATTTGGAAGTATTTATTACTTCCACGCGGGAATTTAATTATATTAACGGCTGTTTTAAAGTTTCAACTCAGCTGTCTGCTTTCTTCCAAAAAACAAACTGATTTTCTATTTACTGACTCCTTTTTTAATTTATTTAGATTAGGAAAACTATAAATAGCGCAATAATTCGTCTAGGAGTGCATTTTATCCTTATGTGATAGTGCGCTCATGGCAGTAACACTAAGCTACAATTTGGTCGCAAATAGGACCTATTTGCTATTGATTTAAAATTCTGATATAGCTAATCGATTTAAAATCCTGACATAGCCAATCGATTTAAAATCTTGATATAATCAATTGACTTAAATTATCAAAGAACAGTGTATTGAGTATTTCAGTTGCGGAGAAGGCAATGCCGTACGTCAGCACATTCGTTCCCGAAAAGTGACGTGGTCCATACAAAATAAATGGTTAATATACGCATTATTCTGAATGCTTGATTTTACTAACATTATTCTCTGAATGAAATATATCATAAAGTTGTGGTTATTGATGTATAATTGTGCATTAGATATAATAAGGAAAGGGCGGTGGGTTATTATGGAGGCGCAGGGAAGGGCAGATTCCTGAAAGAGTGCATTTCAGTGCCCCAATTGTCTAACTATTCATGGACCTTCAGAGAAATATAAAAGGGGTCTGTGTTTAGGGAGGAAGGGATTGGAACTAATCTCTTATCTCCCTTCATTTAGACTGAATGTGAATAAGGGTGCTACGTAGTGATGCCTCCTTTCTTATTGCAGATGATTTTTTTTTTGGCATTCATTTTAAAGCTTCGTTTAACTAAATTAATTCGCTTGATATTTCATAAAATGGCATAGACTGATGTTTAAGTGCGCATCAGCTATTATGAAAGAGGGGTGCCTAGTCCAAATGTTGGTGCCTCAAAGGGTGCATATTCATACTCAATTTACAAAATCTTCAATCTTGGTTTAGAATAAAAATTCTATTCTATTTCAAAGATTTTCTGTAGTTTTTCTTTTTTTCATTACTGCAAAAGACCTGGATCCTCCACAATCAAGATTTGTTGGAAAAATAGCAATCTCCATGAACAGTTAGAAAATTATTACCAGGAAATTACTTCTTTATCCTTCCCTCCACTTAGTTTTTAGAAGGAATTTATTCAGGCTAAGCGTTAAATGTTCTTGTTAAGTGGCGGGTGGAGCGAGGGTTACCCATTCCTTCTGGTCATTTTGAACATTAAGGGTCAACCTTTTATTGTTCCATGTTTGACTACGCCTGTAGAGATGTCAACTTAGAAACTGGTCCTAATAGAGGGTAAATTAAAATATAGGTATGCATAAACAAAAAGTTGTGACTTAGTTCGACAGTCCTCTCAGTGCTCCCTGAAAGCTTCATTTGAATGGCCTTTTTAGACACCATGGGTCAAATGTGCTCCCCTTTCCTGACAGAAAATGCTATATATAAACAATGAGCCAATTGCATAACTTACAGCTCTTGCTCTCTGGGCTCGGGGGGTTACATTCTCAGACCTTTTGAACCTTTCAAATAGGCTTTACAAAACGGCTTTTTCAAATTTTCATCGGATGTCTTAGGGGAAAAGAGCTCTGGGAGGGGGCTGGTGGCCCTCCAATCCATATTGACTCTTAAAATGGGCCCTTTCAATTTCCAATCGAATGAGCTCCTTCTGATATGGTTATGACAAATCCTTCCACATAAAGTGCCCTAGTGAAAAAACATTTTTCATAGAGCCCACTTCACTCTTTACGTAGGCTACCCTATTGTGGTGCCTATAAATGTTTTAGTATGTTTTTTTTATGAATATTATCCACTATCACTTTTCATATCTTGTTTATTACTTAACATGTTTCGTTGTTTTTTCTTTTTATTACTTTATTTATGTTTTTGGTGTTGTAAAACAAATTGTTTTAGCTTTTTTACCGTAAAAAAAATATGCAGCTAATTACCATTTTTTGTATTGTAATCACCTCATTTATTTCTTGGATATTTCTTGTTTTTTGAACTGATGGGAGGAAAATAAATTTCGTTCCAAAAATTTGTTTAATACGATAAAAAAATCAAACACAATTTTAAACCTGATAAAATTAAAGATTCTATTTAAGCAGCAGAAAAGAATAAACCAAAAGAACTGAATCCCTGTGAGCATTCCAGCAGTGTGCAGTTGACACAATCAAAGTGAATTTTTATTTTTTACTACAACTAATTTTTTTTTTAAAAACTGTCGGAAAAAGAAATTTTTCAAAGAAAATTAAAGATCTATATTAAGATTAAAACGGGTTTTTCCTTGTTTCTGATGCAGTAAAATAATAAATTTATAAGATTCGTGATTGTAGTTTGACCTGGTTATTTGGGCTAGTTGTTATTTATGTATGCCTATATTTTACTTTACCCTCTGTTAGACCAGTTTCTAAGTTGAAACCTCTATAGGTGTAGTCAAATATGGAATAATAAAGGGTCGACCCTTAATATTCAAAATGCCCAGTAGGGAGGGGTAACCCTCGCTCCACCCACCACTTAACAAGAACATTTAACGCTTAGCCTGAATAAATTCCTTCTAAAAATTAAGTGGAAGGAAGGCTAAAATGTAACAAGAAGTAATTTCCAGGTAATAATTTTCTAACTGTTCATAGAGCTTGCTTTTTTTCCAACAAATCTCTATTTTGGAGGATCCAGGTCTTTTGCAGTAATGAACAAAACGAAGAACTACTGAAAACCTTTGAGATAGAATAGAATTTTTATTCTAAACGAAGATTGCCCTCGTAAACCTCATGGTTTCAATTCTATTTTCATTCTTTTATTTTTAGTTACATTCAATCTCTTTTTTTCTAACACTCCTGCTATTTTTGTAGCTTACATATGTGGTTGGGAAAATGTTATAAAATACTTTCAATTATCCGTGGTAGTTAGATCAATCCAAAAAATATAAAAAGTTGAGAAATAGAAGAAATGGTCATATAATGGTCATTACCAATGAAAAGCTGCATAAATTATGTATTTAAAAAAGGCAAAAAATTCTGTGATACAAGATCAAAAGACGATGAACATAAAAAAAAAATCAAATAACGAAACAATAAACATGTAATCTAATGTGCAAGAGATGATAATGGATAAAAGCCATGTGGAGAATAGACTAACTCAACAATTAAAAAAAGATTATAACCTGCGAACATGTCATTAAGATAAAACAACTGCGCATGAAATAACGAAAAAAATGTTTTAGCGCTAGCAAGGCCATATCCAGGGGAGAGGATGGTGGTTTGAACCCCCTCCCCGAAATATTTGTTCGGCTCGTAAAAGCGTTACATAAACGTACATAAACAAATTTTTGACGCGTTTTTAAGGTTTTTTGCATACACCCCCCTATAAAAAAAACAAACAAATAAAAATCCTTCATACAGCTCTGAGTGCTAACCTTATAAACCCCGCCGGTCTCCAGATTAAAAAAAAATGATCATTTAATTAGAATATTTTAACGCAAATAATGGATAATAGGAAGTATTGAAAATGCATTGTTTTACGTTAAAAGGTTAAGAAATACCAGACATCTCACAAGAATAGTGGCAGCAATGGTGTAATCTGAAAAGTACACCTCAGTCCTACACAGTAATTCCCCGGAAAGAAGCCTTTGGTAACCTCGAGTTACCAGCGCAAGGAACTCACCAAAAAATATCCTGTTTGCAACGGAATGTAAAATATTACATCTAATAAATGAAATAAAAATATTTTAGTTGATAATAAAAAAAAAATCAATGAATTAGAACCTGACGTTAACTGAAAAAAAATCTAATAATATAAATGTGCAAAGAAGTCGTGGGAAATTTTAAATTTCATAATAGTCTTGAAATTTCGTGGAGAGAGAGAGAGATCGGTATATTTAAAAACTATCGTATCATAGCTAAATTCAGTTTTTTCACAAAAATCATACATTTAAACGAAAATCACACACTACGACTCAGCATTAAAAATTGATGTGAAGAAAGGCACAAATGAGTTGGCTTAACGATTTGTTCGTACTTTAGGGGGTACAAGTTTGTTTTGTAACCGAGTTCGGCTATTGGGAGGGGCTGGTTCGGGTAGTATTGATCGGTGGCTCGTATTGGCTAGGACGGATTTTCCAAATTGGTGAATAAGGTGTTCAAGCCGGACTTTTAAGTGGAGATAAATTTGATTTAGTGAGGGCTTGATCATAGGGTATGTCACGGTTTCGGAGTATAATCCTTGTTGCTCTTTTCTGGACGCACTCTTTGTCGCGTAATAGGTACGCTGTGCGGATAGCAGATGGACCCCACACCGGGCACGCGTACTCGAGCAACGAGCGAACATATCACATGTAGGCATGGAGAAGACTTTCAGCATCACACCCAAACCGCCTCACTTTGGTAAGTGTCTGAAGCCTTGCATTAGCCTTGTGGACGGTTAAATTAATATGGGCACTGAAACTACAGTCACTTGTGAAAGTTACTCCTAAGATTTTTATTTCGTTCACAATCGGGAAAGAGACTAGAGGCATATCTATATTCCGCTTCAGAGGGTTGAAACAAATTATCTTCGATTTGGCTACGTTAATGGTAAAATCATGACTTGAGCATTCGGTCTTTAGCTGATCAAATAACTGGTCTGAAAACTGGTTTGTTATGATAGTGTTTTCGACCAGGTAAGCGAGCACTATGGACAGATCATCTACAAACTTGTAACGGTTGTCGTGATGATTAAGTAGGGAATTAATTACAGCCAGGAAAATTATTCCAACTAATTTCGTGCCTTGTGGGGCCCCGCAGAAGTATATAACCATGATGAATCCGAATCATTTTCGTGGAGTGCAAAGACTTTTTAACTGACTCTAATGGCCTAAGAGTGTTCGAACCTGCGTCTTATAAAATAAGCTAAAACCCGAAAGCCAAATTGAGTGAAATCATTGACCATCAAGCTGGCAAGTGAAAGAAGGTCTCATCATCTAATTGTTCCTATAGCTGTTCTTACTTCAAGATCTAGTCTCGTGTCCTTGATCAGATAATTTTCGGTGTGTTCTGAGACTACGAAACGGTGCATTCCGAATGTCTTAGTTGTTTCGTGAATTTTCTAGTTGGTCTCTGTTACCTAATAAAATTTGGGAATGCAGAATTGTAGAAATTTTATGTGTTTGAAGATCATTTGTTAGAATTTTCCATATATGATACTTTGAACGGTTTTTTTCAATATCTGGCTAGGTTTTTTTTTACGATTTTCATATTGTTTCTTTTGAACTTTGTTCTAGTTACTTGTCGAGGAGGCAACTACTATTGCTGAACAGTATCGAAGTAAGTCCACGACGCTACAAAAACAGCTGCGTGAATTGAAATATGAAAATGACGAAACGGTTTCGAAAGCCAAAGTAAGGAGTTTCTACAAAATTTTTCTCTCTTTCTCTGTTTTTCTCTATTTGACTATCATTAAAAAAAAACATCAATTAAAATATTCCATATAGATAAAACACACAGATAAGAGACAGACAGACACTGCAAATAATAATATAAAAAAATACTTATTCGGTAATGAGTGGTTCTAATGGTACCTCTTTCTGTGATACAGCTTTAAAGGGTCGCTTTGAATGAATAAATGGTTTATTTGGAATCCTGGTAGAGGTAACAAGCTCAAACAACCAAATTTGTGTTATTGCAAATAAATATAAAGGTTAAAAATTATACGGTCAATAGCTACATAAGATGCTGTCATACTGTACACTGGTTGTTCTAGTATTCAAGCAAAATAATTTAGATACAAATGTTTACTGCCCGTAACACTAAAAGATAGCAGGTTGTTTCCCGCGACCTGTTTGTAGTGTACCGCTCGATGAACGAGGATATAAAAGATTTCCTATGCCTGTCTTGGGTAGACACCACAGGGCGAAGAATAGAAGTTTTCTTTATGTATATAAGATGATTTCGAAGGCGGGCTGGAATTTGAGATGGAGAAAAAAGAACCCGCAACTCGAATTTTATAAAGAGTCTGAAGCCGAAATCGCCGGCACAAGGCATCCCTCATCCATGTCAGAGGGTTTTGTTTGTACTTTTGCTGTAGAAGTGGTAAGAGACAACAAAATGAGCAATGCAGATCTCTGTCGATCAACGACACACGCAATCAACTGAAATCATGCAGGAATGGACCCTAGACCGTCAAAGATGGAGCTCAACTGTTGCAGAACTATTGGATGCCAGGGAAGGCTTGCAGCCGGTCCTGACCCAATTACAAGTAAGTATTTACATCCTTGATCACCAATAACTCCAGTAACTTAAAAGAACAGATGTAACTGTTATAGGTGGATGAGAATAGCACTATGGGCTAGCTTCATCTTTTTTCGTAGCAGGATGCCATTATTGGATGCCAGGGAAGGCTCGCAGCCGGTCCTGACCCAATTACAAGTAAGTATTTACATCCTTGATCACCAATAACTCCAGCAACTTAAAAGAACAGATGTAACTGTTATAGGTGGATGAGAATAGCACTATGGGCTATCTTCATCTTTTTTCGTAGCAGGAGTCAATGCACTAATAGAGAAAGATTCGGGATCGACACCAGAGTTAAAAATGACTTAGTAAAATAACTGTAGATTCTGCAGAAGCTTATCACTTACATGTAGTAAATGAAAATTGCATAACTGTTTATTTCCACATGATAAATTTTTCAAAGGGGAATGACAGCACGACATCTATATATATATATATATATAAATAAGTTGTTTGTCTGTTGACTGACTGTTGACAGTCTGTTGACTGAGCTGTATGTCGTCATGAAATTGTTTGTATGAGCTGTATGTCGTCATGAATACATTCAGTCTAGTTATTGTCGAGAAAATTAGCTACACGTCGTGTAGTATACATACGTCATTAATGACGCCAGATTTTGACTGGTCATAATAATTCCTATTTGGTACCTTAGCTTAGGAGATTTGCAACTTTTTTATAAGATCAGATTGAGCAACCAACGAGGTATTTCTGACTCAGGCTTATTTTGCGTAAAGGACGGCATGGCACTTGGCAAAATGTATTGCGTGCGTAATTTTGCTAACTTGTCATTCGCAAAGGGAACACTATGAGTAACAAAACAGTTTAATATCAATAAATCTTTCGATGGCGCAACGCTGAAGTCAACATAGTCCCCTTTCGCAGTTGCACCATTCGAACAGAGCATAAAATTATATAAGCCAGTAGCTCTCGAGCTGTGGATATGCGTATGGTCATTCGAGACAAAAGTCAAATAGTACAAAACAAATAGAAGTATTTGAGCTTTTGGCTTATTTCTAGCTGAGAGAGCACAGTTGACGTCTCCAGCAAAGACAATGCAATGAGATGAAGTGGTACACTGCTGCAAATATTTAGCAAATTTTTGCTTTCGCAATTGGGTAAGCGGCAGCAATATGTCACCAGACTTGTAACTTTTATACCAAGGAAACATTCGTTCTTGACAAGAAATTAAACAAAAAAAACTAGTTTTTTTAAACTGAAAGTAAGGAGCGATATTAAAACTTAAAGCGAACAGAAACTACTCCGTATATGAAATGGGTTGTCCCCTCCGCAATCCCTCGCTCTTTACGCTAAAGTTTTTAATGGTTTTAAAAAGTAGAATTGTGGCAAAGAATCAAACTTTAGCGTAAAGAGCAAGGGATTGCGGAGGGGGCAACCCATTTCATATACGGAGTAATTTCTGTTCGTTTTAAGTTTTAATATCGCTCCTTACTTTCAGTTTAAAAAAACTAGTTTTTTTTATTTAATTTATGAACAATTTTGAATTGCATTTTTATGGCACTTGGTATTAACCAAGTGACATATAGCAATCGCCAATTCTGTCGGTCTCTTTGTCTGTCGGTCTGTCTGTCTGTCGGTCCCGGTTTTGCTACTTTAGGCACTTCCAGGTAAGCTAGGACGATGAAATTTGGCAGGCGCATCAGGGACGGGACCAGCTTAAATTAGAAATAGTCGTTTTCCCAATTTGACCATCTGGGGGGGGGAGTGGGGGGTCGGTTAATTCGGAAAAAAATAGAAAAAATGAAGTATTTTTAACTTATGAATGGGTGATGGGATCTTAATGAAATTTGATGTTTAGAATTATATTGTGTCTCAGAGCTCTTATTTTAAGTCCCGACCGGATCTGATGACATTGGGGGGAGTTAGAGGAGGGGAAACCTAAAATCTTGGAAAACACTTAGAGTGGAGGGATCGGGATAAAACTTGATGGAAAAAATAAGCACAAGTCCCTGATACATGATTGGCATAATCGGAACGAATTCGCTCTCTTTGGGGTAGTTGGGGGGGGGGGGGTAATTCTGAAAAATTAGAAAAAATGAGGTATTTTTAACTTACGAACGGGTGATCGGATCTCAATGAAATTTGATATTTAGAAGGATATCGTGTCTTAGAGCTCTTATTTTAAATCCCGACCGGATCTGGTGACATTGGGGGGGGGGAGTTGGGAGGAGGAAACCTAAAACTTGGAAAACACTTAGAGTGGAGGGATCGGGATGAAACTTGGTGGGGAAAATAAACACAAGTGCTAGATACATGATCGACATAAACGGAACGGATTCGCTCTCTTTGGGATAGTTGGGGGGGGGGGGGTTATTTCTGAAAAATTAGAAAAAATGAGGTATTTTTAACTTACGAACGGGTTATCGGATCTCAATGAAATTTGATATTTAGAAGGATATCGTGTCTCAAAGCTCTTATTTTAAATCCTGACTGGATCTGGTGACGTTGGGAGAAGTTTGGGGTGGGGGAACCTAAAATCATGGTTAACGCTTAGATTGGAGGGATCGGGATGAAGCTTGGTGGGAAAAATAAGCGGAAGTCTTACATACGTGATTTACATTATTGGAACGGATCCGATCTATTTGGGGGGGGGGGGGGGGTAATTCTGAAAAATAAGAAAAAATGAGGTATTTTTAACTTACGAACGGGTGATCGGATCTCAATGAAATTTGATATTTAGAAGGATATCGTGTCTTAGAGCTCTTATTTTAAACCCCGACCGGATCTGGTGACATTGGGGGGGGAGTTGGGAGGGGGAAACCTAAAACTTGGAAAACACTTAGAGTGGAGGGATCGGGATGAAACTTGGTGGGAAAAATAAACACAAGTGCTAGATACATGATCGACATAAACGGAACGGATTCGCTCTCTTTGGGATAGTTGGGGGGGGGTTATTTCTGAAAAATTAGAAAAAATGAGGTATTTATAACTTACGAACAGGTTATCGGATCTCAATGAAATTTGATATTTAGAAGGATATCGTGTCTCAAAGCTCTTATCTTAAATCCTGACTGGATCTGGTGACGTTGGGAGAAGTTTGGGGTGGGGGAACCTAAAATCATGGTTAACACTTAGATTGGAGGGATCGGGATGAAACTTGGTGGGAAAAATAAGCAGAAGTCTTACATGCGTGATTTACATTATTGGAACGGATCCGATCTATTTGGGGGGGGGGGGGTAATTCTGAAAAATAAGAAAAAATGAAGTATTTTTAACTTACGAAGGAGTGATCGGATCTTCATGAAACTTCATATTTAGAAGGACCTCGTAACTCAGATCTCTTATTTTAAATCTCAATCGGATCAAGCGTAATTGGGGGGGCAGTTGGGGGGGACCGGAAATCTTAGAAATTACTTAAAGCGGTGAGATCAGGATGAAATTGGATGGGACGAATAAAAACCTGTCTAAGATACGTGACTGACATAACCGGACCGGATATGCTCTTTTTGGTGGAATTGGAGGGGGATAATTTTGAAGATTGAGGTATTTGTAACTTACGAAAGGGTGACCAGATCTTAATGAAATTTGATATTTAGAAGGATCTTGTGCTTTAAAGTTCTTATTTAAATTCCGACCAGATCCTCTCTCGTTATGGGGAGTTGGAGGGGGAAACCGGAATTCTTGGAAAACGTGAAAATTGGGGTATTTTTATCTTACGAATATATGATCGGATCTTAATGAAATTTGATTTTTAGAAAGAATTCATGTCTCAGAGCTCTTATTTCAAATCCCGACCAGATCGTTTGACATTAGGGGGAGTTGGAGGGGGAAATCTTGGAAAACACTCGGAGTGTAGGAATCGGGATGAAGCTTGGTGGATAGAATAAACAAATGTCCTCGATACGTGATTGACAGAATCGTACTGGATTCGCTCTCTTTGGGGGATTTGTGGGGGAGGGGTTCAGTGATTTGGCGGGTTTGGTGCTTCTGGACGTGCTAGGATGATGAAAAATGATAGGAGTGTCAGGGAGCTGCACAATTTGACTTGATAAAGTCGTTTTCCCGGATTCGACCATCTGGGGGGCTAAAGGGAGAGGAAAAATCAGGTATTTATAACTTACGAGTGGGTGATCGGATCTTAATGAATTTTGATATTTAGAAGGACATCGTGACTCAGAGCTTTTATTTTAAATCCTGACCGGCATTAAGCCTCGTATTTTCCTTTTTAAATCAATCTATTGATTCATTGAATTTTGTTAGAGCTCATATCATATGATCTCTTGGCTCTTAACTCTTCTTGCCTCGTCACAAGTGCCATATGATCTCTTAGCTCTTGTTGATTTTGGCTCTCCGCATATTAATTTGCATATTAATTTTTTTTTTTTAGCTAAACGGCTTTCTCTTATTTTTGATCAGACATTATTGAGAAATAAGGGATGGGGAAGGAGGCCTAGTTGCCCTCCAATTTTTCGGTTACTTAAAAAGGCAACTAGAACTTTTAATTTTTAACGAACGTTTTTATTAGTAAAAAAATATACGTAACTTAAGAATTTACTTACGTAACAAACTTTTACGCTCTTATATTTTTTATTATGTATATGAGGGGGTTTGTCCCCTCGTTAATACCTCACCTTTTACATTAAATCTTAAGTTTTGTCCCAATTCTTTAAGAATGACCCCTGAATTAGAAAGGCCGTGGAATAAATAGTTGAAATTACTAAAAAATACTTTAGCGTAAAGAGCAAGGTATTTATCTCCTCCTAAATACCTCGCTCTTTATGCTAAAGTATTTTTAGAACCCCTCATATGCGTAATAATCTCTGTTCGGTCTAAGTTTTAATGCTACTCCTTACTTTCAGTTGAAAAACTTTTTCGTGTTTATTTTTTCATTGTTTTTTTTACAGTAATGCTAGAAAATCTCGCATCCTTTTCATTGAATATCTATTCCCCCATGGCATATTCCTCCAAGAAAAGATCCTCCCACATAGCCCCCTCCCCTCAACCCCACCCCAAACCAAAAAAATCCCCATGAAAACGTCTCTGCTCTTCCCAATAACCATTACTGTATGTTAACACTGGACAAAGTTTGTAACTTGCAGCCCCTCCCCCAGGGACTTTCGTGGAGTGAGTCATTCCAAAGACATAGTTAATATGGTTCTCGACTATGCGGAACAAAATGGCTATCTCAAAATTTGGATCTTTTGACTTTGGAAAAAAAATGAGCGTGGGAGGGGGCCTAGGTGCCGTCCAATTTTTTTGGTCACTTAAAAAGGGCACTAGAACTTTTCATTTCCGTTAGAATGAGCCCTCTTGCGAGATTCTAGGACCACTTGGTCGATACGATGACCCCTGGGGAAAAAAAATAAATAAACACGCACCCGTGATGTGTCTTCTGGTAAAAAATATGAAATTCCAGATTTTTGTAGATAGGAGCTTGAAATTTTTTCTATAGGGTTCTCTTATATGCTGAATGCGATGGCGTGATTTTTGGTAAGATTCTGTGACTTTTAGAGGGTTTTCCCCCTCTTTTCCAAAATAAGGCAAATTTTCTCAGGCTCGTTACTTTTGATGACAAAGATTAAATTTGATGAAACTTATATATTTAGAATCAGCATTAAAATTCAATTCTTCTGATGTATCTTTTAGCATCAAAATTTCGTTTTTTAGAGTTTCGTTTACTATTGAGCCGTGTCGCTCCTTACCACAGTTTGTTACCACGAACTGTTTGATGAGGCCGAAACGTAAGGACTGATTAGTATTACCAGCCCGCTTGCAGGTCTACCTCTGCCCCAATGCTTTGCTGGCATAGCGGAAAATCAGATCTTATCGTAGACATTTAATAGGGAAGAGGACTCAACTGACAGGAAATGTTCTTGTATGCACAGTACACTATTGCAAGACCTTAAATTTTTTGTTAGACGGAGTTTATTGATTATACCGCCGTTCAGATTCCATGAAATCTGGCCACGGGGCACTTAAATACTGTAGTATGGGTAGTTTGACTGCTTACATAGAGCATATCTGTACAACATGACAGATTTTCTTTTCGCCTGATTACCAGCAAAATGAGAACACTGAATAACAGTGTTTTAGTTCTTAGCAGGGTATCGTAATCTTGGCTCTGAAAACACCTCATCGACAGGTATCGATATGCATTATATAGTTAGCTCATGTATATAGGATATTTCACTATCATTTGTAAGTCATCCATGCTTTCAAAAACAAGCTTCAATGAGCATGTTTATTGGATTGTCTTGACTTCTGTGCAGTGCTGAATCATGAAACATAAATCGTTTGGTGGAACCTCATTAAGAACATGTCTAATAATACCACTATGCATGGGGCCTTCAGCCTAGCATTGGCTTTGGTAGCACTGTTTAACGCATGGGTAAGAGATTTAGCTGTATCTTTGTCATCACCCAACGTGCCCCAGTCTTTGATAAGTGCCCTCAGACTCAAGAAAGGAGCAATCGTCGTAGGGCGCTCAAGACACGATTGTCAGTCGTATTGAACCCTTTTGGGGGTTATTTGAGATTATCAGAGTAGGGGAGCTTTGCTAATAATGTGAGCGTTCGCAACTCCTGGGTTTACATAAGCCTTATTCTGAGCTAATTTGAAAACGCTTAGGTGGTCAACAAGATCATCTACTGTAGGTAGTGTGGTTGTAACTTCATGTGAGCGTATGGGCGCCTCATCCAGCTTACATATCACGAAATTTGGATACACTACTTTCTTTTCGTCACAAGTACAGATGGCTATTATCTGATGAGTGACTTAGTCCTAGTGCTTAACTCGATCTGAAGGATAAGTATACATATTAGATTACTGCCATGAATCTTCCCTTGTCGTAATTAGTGTAGCAGCTTGGAAAAACTGAACCATTTTTGCTACTATTTCATCAGACTTGTTACCCGCTTTAATTTTCTGAAAATATCTCAAAACTGACTTTACACCATGTCTGGCATCACTATAATCATTTCGATTTCAAGAATTACAAAGTGTGTTTCGATTTAGTTAAACATTGCCCTCAAAATCCCATGAAAGTTCCACCTTAACACCCTTAGCCTTAGTAGTAGAAGTAATAGTTGTAGTAGCAGTGGAAATAGTATTTTTCTGCACACTGTGTTTTGGTTTTTGCAACATCCCCCTCAATAAGCTCTGAAAGTCTCACCTTAATACCTTAGTTGTCCCGATAGTAGTAGCAGTCACAGCTTTAGTAGTTGTAGCATTAATAGTTTCTAACATGCCACCCTTTCCCTATAACAAATCCTGTATTTAAACGGTAGGCAACTGCATAACTTAAAGTCTTCGCCCCAAGGACTTTAACGGGGTCATTTCATCCCTAGATACATGGTTATTGGACCTTTCAACTAGGCTGAAATAACGGTTATCTTAAGATTTTAGTTGGATGTATTTTGAGGAAAGGCAGCAAAAGGGGGTGTGCTGGTCATGCTTCAATCGTTTTTTACCCTTAAAAAACACTAGAACTTTGAATTTTCAATCGAATGACCCCCTCCAAAGTTTCTATAACAATTCATTCCTTACAAAGTGGCTTAATGAAGAGGGAAAACAAAGCCTAAATAATTCATAGATCCCACTTTGCTCTTTGGTTAGTCAGCGGTATTCTTTTTGGAAAGAAACAATTCCCTAGGATTTCTGGAAAAGAAATTAAGAATATTCTCCAACAGTTTCCTGCTCCTCCTTCCGGAAAGGATTTTTTTCCAAAAAAGAGGCCTGGTTCTTATGGGCTCGGGGAAAACATTTTCCATTGTATAGAAAAAGCAACCAATTTTAATCTTTTTTTCAGGGTGAAAATGAATCACTGAAGTCTCAACTAAGAAAAGCTCTGGAACGCTGCCAAAAGAGTGATGAGAAAACCAAAATGGAGCTTGCTGGTTATAAAAATGAAATATCTCTGCTAAAAGATGAACTCAGGAGAGCAGAAAAGAAGCTGTATTTTCTCACTCTAAGACAAGCAGTCTGACCATTCGAAATCTTTATTTTTTATATATTTTTTTTTTTTTTTTTTTAAATTTTTAGTCAGATGATCAGCTTAATAAAGATATATAGACATTTTTGGTTTAATCATGTGCATTAGGCCTTGGTAGAGCAGTGTAATGCTATTATTAAAGTTACAACGTCTCTTTCGACACTTCTATTCCCTCATACTTTTATGTTCTTCTAGCATTTTCGGTTGTTTATTTTTTTATTTCATTGCCATGAGTAACAAGATATATGTGGATAAACACAATAACTTTATGTTTCAGTATGAAGTTCCTCAAAGAAATTATGCTTTAAAGTTAATATTTGAGAAGTAAGATAGTATCTGCAACTATCTATTTGTTTAGTTATAATTCACCGTAAGTGCAAAAAGTACATTACAGCGTGGAGTGTAAAACGATGGGGGAAATGCAGTATAAGAACTTGCCCTTGGTTCATGCTGTAAAAAATATCAAGGAAAAGATATTGCTTTCCCTTGATCCCTCAAATTGCCTTCCTTTACTTCTGCAAGTTTATTCGTCATGACGATCTAATGGCTGCATCGAGATATTTCAACTGATCCGTTATTTTTAATTAACACTTCTGTAAATCGTACAATGGATGAAACGGAGAAATTAACCATATTTATCTGAAATTGTCCCCTAATATATAAAAAACGGTATGAGGGCCATTCAAATAAAAGTCTAATGCTTAAGACTGGAAGTAAATAACTAGGGAAATGAACACGGAAGGTAAGCTTAATATTATTAACTAGGCATAGCGGCATGGCTAGCCTATGCTTTTTTTTTGGGGGGGGGGGCTCTACAACTGCAACGGCTGCAACTCCTGCATTCTCCTGCGTCCAATAAACAACAAAGAGAGATAAAACTCTACAAAAAAAAAACATCAAACGAGACGACAACCAGTAGAGAGAACTGCTCTCTACTGGCGGTTGTCTCTTTTGAGGTTTTTTTTTGCAGAGTTTTATCTCTCTTTGTTGTTTATTGTCATGTCTGGCCAGTTCGGCATAAGAACTTTCATTCGTCAAGCTTACGGGCAACAATTAGTCGCTTCTGTCAATCATTATTTTTCTTTGGTTAAAAAACATGAAAATTTGTTAAATCAGCAAATTTTCTTAAAAAATTGCAAGAAGGAATCAGTGATTCCTAAATCTTTTAGAACCAATATCCATTTTGGTACGAAAAAAGAAAGCTCTCTACTGGCCGTCGTCTCGTTTGAGGCTTTTTTTTGTAGAGTTTTATCACTCTTTGTTGTTTATTGTTATGTCTGGTCAGTTCGGCTTAAGAACTTTCAATATCCTGCGTCCATTCTCCGTGAGCTTTTCTTACTTTAAAAAGTCGCGTCAGTATGAACTGAGGGTTAAGCCTCAAAAAACATAATATGTTGATTAGCTATTACCGTGAAACTAAACACAAAAAAAAACTAGAAAATAACCTTTCATACTCAGGGGGTTTTGGCATATTACCGATAATACCCTGCAATGTTTTCTAGACTCCGTTTTACATCTTTTTGAATCGCAGTAATTAGACACCATAATGAATGTTGGACAATTAAAAGACAGTGGACCAATTACTTTTTATAACAAAAAGAGGATAATGTTATTATAATAGCGGTAATTAACGATGAGTGATGAACATTATATCTTTATCTACTATAATGCGCACATTTTGGCTTATATTCGAAATACCTATTGTGTTTCGTACTATTTCCCTGTTTTGAAAATACCTGATAAACAGATGTACGCAAGAAGCAATAGGAAGGTTTACCCTTCCAGACTGGTCCAAAATAATTCACTTGAAAATTGTTAGCCTAAAAGTAACCTGTATCAATGAAAAATTGATTTACAGAAGTTTTTCTTTGATCAGAGAAATTTTGGTTTATATAATTGAATTCTCCTGGCCATGTTGAACTTGAATGTGTTTCAATTGCTTGGATGGTCAAAATATTTTGACTGTGTTTTGTCTCATTTTTTGTGTAGCATTTTTCTGTTATCAGAATATTCCTTTCTCTACAGCTCCTTGGCGATATAGAAACAGGTCCAAGAATGCTAGACATCATGGATTGAAGTTTTCTTAGGTTACTTACTATTTTCTACTAGCCTAGTTTGTTTTAAAAAAGTGACACAATCCTCTCATCAGTTTAGCTACTTACTCATAAGACTTTTGTTTTCTGAACTTTTTGAGTTATCCGGAATAAAACTCCGTGCTAAACTTTTATTGTGTTATCCGTTAACCCAGATTCAAGTTCAAACAGTGCCAAATACCATAATCGGTGTGTCCCAAAAGTTTGTGTACATCGCACTTTCTCGTTATTTTACTTATCTTAAAATTGACTGGAAGTTGAAGCATCCAAACTTTAAAGTATCCAACTTTAAAATATGGTTAATTTTCCTAGTCCTAAAGGTGAAACCTTTTTTGACTAAATTTCGCACAATAGAAAAACTTACTTTTGTCAACCCATTTCTTTATTTTCGTCTTTCGGGTTGCAGTTCTAATGGTTACATATCGGCGCTACTATACAGGTCTACTTGATATCTGTTCCTACTTAACAACTAATTGCTGAACCAGGCCTTGCTGATTTTGGGGTTTGTGTTTCTAATGCATGGATCGATGTACCCATTGCCTATTACTATTGGACAATGGCTCAAACCAAAATTCTAAACATTTTCAAAATTGCTACCTTGATAAAATCTATAATAAGCTTTACGAAACTTAAAAATAGGATTTGGGAGAGAATTAAGCATTTCAAACTATGTGAACTAACCCAAGTGATCAAAATAAACTAAAATGAAATGGAGAGAGATTAAAGCGAGCATAACGTTCTTGAACAACAATCGCTAATCTTGATTGGTAGAACCCCAATAAATAACATGATTACGTTAAACGCCCTTGTTGGAAAAAACTATATAAAGCTTATTATTGTTCTTATGGATCAACAAAAGAGAAAACATGTCTTTCAATTGACTCCTTGCAACAATCGGATGAAGTCTATTACCTCAGAAAAAATTTGTATTTGTTTTGTTTAAAAGTTTACCTGATTTTTACCCAATAATACATCTTTCTCAAATAATAATATAAAATAGAAACTCTTAATAGAACAAGTACTGGTCCACGCCTACTTCATAAATAAGTTGTGGATATTTTTGTAAGTTTTAGAGATCTGTTTCAATACCAGCAAAATGAGTGTATTTGAGATTATTAAATGAAGTTCAAGTAAGGGTTTTTATAGCTAATTTGATTGAATGAAAATGGAATTTTATTTTTCAATTTTAGTCTTCTGAACAAGACTAAAACTTTTCAATCCTTGCAACACCCCCCCCCCCCCGCCCTCTTGACTATTTCTTGTTCTTAACTGTTTGTCTAATATCAAAAGGAATATCAACGCTAGCAACACTTGACAAGAAGAACATATGATTCACTGCAATTAAGCTTCTTTCAAAATTTCGATGCCCAATAAATCATATTATCTGAATTGCGATTCTTTTGCTCCTCCCTTTATAGATTATACACACCAAGCTTAATGTTCAGTATTTGTTGAGACTCGTAAAATTTTACAAGAAGTCTGGAATTTTGGTGAATCTGAGAAAATACGGATTAGCTAAAACAGAATTCAAAGTTTTGATTCGAATTCAATACTTATTCCAAGATCTGGTAGTGAATGTTTAGAATTCAGTAGTACAGTTTGTAACTTCAGCGAAGGAAGTCTTGTAGTGATTAGTTCGGCTATTAAATATAGTTAAAGCCGAATCAAAATCATGCCACATCTGAAAAAAGAGGTTGATAATTTGGATAAATTTCGTACAAAGTTTAACTTCATTAATCTTTTTTTTCCGAAATCCAAATGAATTTTCTGGAATGGATGCGGTAAGATGCGAAATTTGTTAGATTTGTACTTTCGTTGTTTCACCAAATCACCCCAATTCCAGCTAAGAAAGTAAAATCTATCTTTGACCTTAAATAAGTTATTCACTTACCAAATTTACTGCTTTTGTATTGGTTTGATCAATTTATTTTTTTTTTGTCTTGATGAACAGTGAGCAATAAAATCAGCAAAATACGGTCTCAGTTGCAACAGTTAAGAATATATTTTAAATTCTTAATTTACGATAAAAAAATATCGATTCAAGGTATTTTTCCAATAGTTTTTAGCATGTGAATTTCAAAACAAGTTAAAACTATTTGTATAGTGCATCGCACTGTACGGTTGTTTTATGAAAGATAAAAATAACCGTAGATAAGTTCCAAATATCTTGCCGTTTCATGACACACTGAGTCCCTTAAAATCTGAAAAGTGATAATCCTTAATTTAAGTTTACAATTAAAAAAAAAAATGAAAATTTTGCAATAAAACACGCCAGAAACTAGAGCACAGGGATGGAGGGAAAGACAAATTACAGCTAATGACATGATCTTAGCTAATAATAGGTCTTGAAAGTGAATAAATATAATAAGAAACAGTTGTTTCACCTGAATGTAAGGAACAGCATTAAAATGTAGCACAAACATAAATTCTAACCATTTTCCTTTTAGTACTCAATGTTGACAGACTTTTACAAAGTAATTTAGCCCATTAGCTTACTTAGAACACCAAGATCAACAAATTGACGCTCGTAACCAATCGGTACAATGATAAAACTGATCGGCTTTTTCCATAGTACCAATCAGTTTTGTGGCTAAGAATTTTTCCTAGTTTCCCTTTAGTAATGATAGGTTTTTATTGTGTATCGTTCAGCTAGCATGAGCAATTTTTTTTTGAAAGTAGAAGAATGCTAATTGTTAAGTACTTGAAAGTTCGAAATGTAGTGACTCTTGCTTAGGATCACCAGTTTTTCAATTAGCTTTCAAATTATAGATGTCTGTAGCTATATAAATTAAATCCGGTAAATTGGAAGAAACAAATGATAAATTATGAGAAGTTGATTTGAAAATAGAGTAGTCCTTAGATTGTCAATTGTTACTATTCACAGGCCTCTGGTACCATGTCAATTTCACTCATTGTTGATAGGGCATTTTTTTAGGCTGGGATAAATATACACAAGATTCCTTTGGACAAGGAGAGCATACCACTTGATTCCCATTTTATGCTCTCCAAATATTGTAATCCTTTCCCTTGCAAATGCATTTGGTAAAATTCTAGTTAATTGACTTCTTGCTATCTCAGAAAGGGTTTAGGTTAGGAAAATGAAACTTTCAGGGATAGGTCTATAGGCTAAAGTAGGCCTATGTCCCTGGGAGTTATTTTGGAGTACCTAGCTCCACTCCTTCTCCCTCTAGAAGGCCTTGATCTTTGATGACCTTAAAATGTGTGTTATAAAGTGAAAGTTTGCAAAATAGATATCCCACTTAATTGTAGTAAAACAAAATTTGTTTTCAGCCTCATAACTTTGCCCAATCCCATTTTATAAGGTTTGCATATACATTTCCTAAATTTTGAAATAAAACCTTGATATGGCTCAAAATTCTATTCCAATGACAGGAATTGCATTTTCAGATCTAAAGGCAGAGAAAAAGCAACTAGTAACTGAAAATTAAGGTAAAATGTTGTTTTGTCAAAATATCAAGAGGCATAGAGCTGTCATGTAGGCAAATTTCAGGGCCCTCTAGAGGGAGAAGGAATTGAGGTAGGCACTTCAAATTACCTTCCTGGGACATAATTTAGCCTGTAGGCCCATCCCTGAAAGTTTAATTTTCCTAACCTAAACCCTTTCTAAGATAGCAAGAAGTCAATTAACTAGAATTTTACCATGCATTCCCCTCTCTTGTGATTCCAATTATAGTCCAAGAAATATATAAAAACTAAAAGAATACATTAATATAACAAAATTTCTTACTTGATAATGTATGCTAGGCTACATGATGTTTTTATTTATCAGATTATCATGTTTTCTTCCATTGTTATGCACTTTATGAGTTATTTCAAGTAATATTTTGGTAAATTAAACACTTAATCATGCAGGGATGTCAACTACAGATTGAAAAAGTAACGGGTTTAATTTATGAGCTAGCCTTTAGCCTAGTGTGTGAACAGATTGATGTAGTAGAGAAATGCTTTATTAGGGCTACATGTGGGACTATCAGAAGGGATGAGGGTGTATTTGCAAGTGAATTGATTAGTTTGTTTTATAATAGCCAAAAAGAAAGAATCAAGCTGTATGTTCATCTTGTTCCTATGTCAGTTAAGGAATCTTGTAGCTGTAGGCCATACTTAATGAGACAAGTAAATTGTCAAGTTGAGTCTATAAGTAGAAATGTATGGCTTCTGAATATCCCTGGGTTACCCACAATTATGCTTGTGGATGTCCCTAGCTCTTGGACAAACATTAAGATTAAAATGTGTCTTTTCTAAACACGGGTTAAATGCTCCTAATCTTTTGCATGATATATGTTGTATAAGATAGTGAAAATTGGCTGATAATTGGGACTAAGGTAGGTGTAGTTAGGATTGGCTGATCATAATGTTTGAAAACTTTTTTTAATATTAAAAAAAACAAAATATTTTCAATATTCATGGATCTTGATTGGCTCTAAAACGGGAATTAAGGTAGTTAAGGTCAAACCAAGAAAAAAAGATCATGTGCACCCACCTATCTATATAGAACTATTCTGCTTCACACTACTTGTTTGGGATTGAATTACAAGTCTGTCTAAGATTTAGATATTTTGTTTAGTAAATGTATAAAGGATTCTTTGGCTAAAGTAGGGACAAGTTGAGGCATGCTAATGAATAATTTTTAGGTAAATGTAGAGCACTTAGAAAGTGAATTCCAGAAGTGCATCCATTATCTGATTGACCCTCTTCCTCCATATGTGTAAAGTGGGCTTGCTTACAGGTAACATTATTTGTAGAGCAAATCATATTAGTCCATGAGCCCTGCAGGCAGTGGGGAAAGATCTGAATTCTATATTTATTTAAAAAACCTTGTTTGAGGTTGTTTTTTTTTAGTTTTACCATAAATTGCAACTTGGAGCAATTGAAGGATTTTCCATCCTGTAGCATTGCTCAGCAATTCTTCAAAAATTGCCACATGGATCAAGTCAGAATTGTTTTGAATATTGAGTTGGTTTTATTGACTAGAGTTTATGCTCTGGGCTGGGACTCCAAGGTGTCCTATTCCAGCCTCCATTCCTTATTGCTCCACTCCTTGTCAAGTGACACTTTGAATTCTTTGACAGTCTTACTGGATCAGTATGATTGCTCAGGGAGTTCTGTTACGGGGGGGGGGGGGGGTTCTTATAAAGTTATTTCCTGTTATGGGGGGGGGGGGCTCTTATAAAGTTATTTTGTTTTGATGTTCAGATATGAGCATTGGAGCTTAGTAGTTAAGGGATATAGATTGGGAGAGTTCTATTGACAAACCTCTATAACCATGGATACAGAATCACCATCATGATATTCAGGTCTCTTGAGTTGGGCAGATTCCCTTGGGAATGATCCAATAGACAATAGAAACTATATCTGATACCTTGACTCAAAGACAAACACAATTATTGACAATAACTTTATTTTCTTACTTCATATACAACTTCAGGTAAAATGACTTCAATATGAGTAAGCAGTATAATGCACATCAAAGACAGAGCTTTACTGAATACTCTCCTGACTTCCAGGTCTACCTTATATATCCAGAATCAACCCAGATTTCTAAATTGAGCACTGGGTAGACTGACCTCAGAAATGTTGCAATACAACTCTTCTTTTAATTATCTAACATATGGCCTAACCTCCTTGCAAAAGATTTATTACAACAAGGATTTTCACCTCTAGTTTGTTGACCAAACTAGTTATAGAAATTTGGTTTCTAATTGGCTTTAATCAAAAGTTACATTTTTGAATCCAATTTTGATAGTTTAAAAAATATAATTTTTGCTTGCTGTAAAACTTGTGCCAAAAGTAAAAAGTATCATTTTTGCTTGCTGTAAAACTTGTGCCAAAAGTAAAAAGTATCGTTTTTTGCTTGCTGTAAAACTTGTGCCAAAAGGCACAAATTCTATGAGATGATGGATTTACACTTTAAAATCTTAAGACATATAAGAGATTCTTATTTTAACTTTTTACAGTGAACAAACGAGGGATTTGGTTCTGAGTTCTGTAAGGGGGAGGGGGGTTGCTGGTCCATATGTTACAGTTCCACTGGTCTACTACCTGGTTGGTTAGGAAGTGATGGCATTCCCTCCTCTGAGTGTTGACCTTTATGAGCTTCTTAGAATGACCCCTTGTCCACTGTGATGAATCAATGAAGAAGAGATGTCATGAAATTGTTTTTTAGGGACGTAATTGAAAGTACACCTATTATTTGAATTCATGCTAGTTGCATTTTCTCCATCAATGTTTTTCTGCCCATTCACATGCCTTGATCTGCACTGTGTGCCTCTTGAGTAGGAAATTTTATGTTGCATTAATAGTATTAAGGGTACTTGGTAGTTATCCCTCCACACTCAAGTTCTTGATTTGAGTAAAATCTGTTTCTCTGTCTGTATTTGGAGATAATTAGCTTAGTCTCAGTGAGATAAACTACTATACAGGTATTTTTTTATTGAATATTTAGTATATAGAGTTGGTTTGGCATTTAATATAATGCATTCTCTTTGACCTGCTTTCCACAATTCTCTGTTGTAGTTTCCATAATTAATTTCTAAAGTACTTATATTTTCGTCAAATTTTGATATTTTTTATCATGATTAACCTAACATTACTTCTTGAGTGTGGTTGGGATAACTAACAAGCACTGTATTAAGATTTACAGAAGATTCATCATGATTTTTCTGCCAATGTGTTAACATATGCTCTATTTTTTCAGCTGATTCTCATGCATCGACCTGCAGTGTGTGCCTTTCTTCAACAGTCAGCTATAAGGAGAACATTTTCTACTGCATTAACTATATTAAGATCTACAGAAGTTCCAGCTGCAAATGAAAATGACATTCTTTCAACAAAAAAACTGTCACCAAAAGAAAAAATCAAACTCATATTTCATGAAGTGAATCCTAATGAAATATCATCCACAGAGATTATTAATGTTTTCAACCAGCTAAAATCAATAGTTACTTTGCATGGTAAAGGTGTTCTAAAGCCTGAGAAAGTTGAATTAAAACAATTGGTTGCCTTGTTTTTAAAGGACATTGAAGCTTTATCTGTATCAAATATATCTAATGCAGTGTTGTTCTTATCATCTGTTGGATATGAATTTGATAAGCAATCAAGAAGTACTATTGTCAGTGGGCTATTACAAGCAATTAAGCGAAGTCCTGTTGGTCAAATTATACAGGTATTTGTTTCTTATTTCCTTCAACTCCTTCAAGATATTGAGTGTATGCTGTGATGGGGGCTTCTGCTATTCAGATTTGTCAGTACTGTGTAGCTCAGATGTGGAAGGTGTGAAAAGAGGTTTCAGAATTACAAAAGGGAATGGCGACTTGTTTGACCCATCTCTATTCTAGAACTGATGAAGCCATCTAAATTGAGAATGCCCATTATGTAAAAATTTATTTAATGATTGAGGGTCTCTTATTTTCGCTCATAGACTGGGTTTGAACCTTGAACATGATCTAATCCGTGTTAGGAATTTAAAAGTACACTCCTATAAAATATGCAAATCATGAGAAGGGGATCATATGGCATTTATTTTTGCAATCCTAATCTTCAGGCCCTCATTTAGACCATTAGAGAGCCTCCTTTTAAATGAAGCGCAGTAAAGTTCTGGTTTGTTTGCTTTACATTAGTAGGACCAAATATAAACTGTGTATTCTGGACGATAAATTAAGCTGTTTCGATTTTCCTTTCCTACACAAACACTTGCTTCACCCTTTGTTTTGTAGCCTACTAATCCCAGCTGGACCCAAGGTAGGCCCTCTGGTGGTCTTCCATGTTATATTGGACACTCTTGCAGTTTTCTCCCCAAATGCTACCACTTTTCTGAGAATTTTCTAGCTGTAAAACTTTTCACACTGTCATAATTAATCTTTTCTTGCATGATGACAAAATCAGTTGTCGTTCTTGACCTTTGTCAAGTCGTGTGATAAGCTACAAGGCTAATCACAAGAAATAAATATATTTACTATTCTTGGCTACTTTCCAGTGACTTAATTTGAAACGTTTGTATTAATGAATGTTACAAAGATCATATAAATTTGTCCCTTCTTCCTTCCTCTGATGTTCACATTGATTGGAAGGGGAGAGATATGACCATGCCTTTCTTGTTTTGACCTCTCTGTTTGTTGAATAATCAGTTTGGGTGCTCCTACCAGGCCAAAGAAATGGATTTTCCAATGTGATGAGAGTATTCGTCACAATTTCTCAACTCGATATGCTATTATCCACAATCTCAGTGCTTTTTAATGTTCTTGGCACTTGTTACTTTGTCAGTGACCCCCCAAGATCGGTAAGCATTATTGCTTACCGTTTGATGTATTAATAAAGAAATAAATAGAAATATTATTTTGTCAACTAAAGAAGATGAAATGATAGCTGTTCTATTGGTTCATATGTGACTTGACACTCATGATATCTATTGGATGTGTGATCCAATATCATTTAAATTCTACATTCGAATGATAGGTTCAGTATTTTAAAGAATTCTATATTGAATTCATTGTTTTTTTTATGGGGATTTTTAGAAACTATTTATTTTTATAGAACATTTTTGGAATAGCTTACGAATCTCTTCTTTGTATGAAATAACAGCTCGAATTCTAATATTGCTATTGCTTAGTCATATTTAGTCGACGGTACTTATCGTTTACTGCCAGACCCTAACTGAATTTTTCCAAAGGTAGGGTCGAAATATCTAACTTTCTTGCCTATTTTTGTCATTTATGGTCTTAAGTCCTGTTTTTTCATCGTTTAAAATATTCCAAATTTATTTCTAGGTTGTAGCATCTCGAAACCTGGGTAACCTTATAATCTCAGATATAGAAGTACAAAATGAGGCCATTCAAACATTGCAGAAAAGATGGGTCGAAGTACGCAACCCTAAGGATCTCTGTAGAGTTCTCCAACTAGCACAACATTTTGATAAAAAGTTCTTGTCAAGAATAGAAGATGCGATTGTAGAATCTGTTGAAAGTTCAAAATTTGAAGAAAAAGTTTCAGTGAGTAAAATAGATTTGATTACATTTGGTTAATTCCGAGATTATTGTTTTAGACATTGGTTTGCTGAACTGAACTTGGTGGCTGATACCATATTGGCCTAGTCTTCATTATTTGGACTTGTAAAAATTAAATCTAGGTGATGAACTTCATCAAAACTCTACATTGAAAGCTAAACTGATGTGAAATCTTTTTGATCAATTTGGTTTTCATATAATGAGCAGCCAAATTGCCATCTTAATCTGGAAATTAATTCTATTTGGTATCTGGTTTGCCCACATTTAATATCAGCGAATATTAGGCACAGTATCTGTGACCATGGTCGTTACTGGCCAAAATATTTGGGGGGGGGCCTCCCGCCATACGTGACAGCCCTGGCTGAGGCTTGTCTTTTACCTCCTTCAAGAAGTTTAAAAAGGCTTCTTTGGGAATGAAAACTCATAAGGTATAATTGGTTTACTTCAATGGAATTATGCGTTCCTGTTGCTTGCTTTTAGAAGGCAAAAGATTCAAGTTTACCTAGCTGCTTAAGGAATAGCAGAAGTCTGAAATCCCTGACTGTTTATTCTATATTAAAAATTTTTGCTTGTTTTCAGCAGCATACTTGTTAAATTCATTGGATTACATTTCTATTTGTTGGAGAGACTAAGTGTTATCGTCTGGTAATCATCTTTTTTTTAACATTATTTTTGCTTTTTAAAGACTTATTGAACAATTTGGCTGGACAGTGTTTGTTCATTTTAATCCATGAAACATATTTTTCCATCACTCTTGTTTTACCCTGCCTTGCAATCATCAGTTTGGAATTATAAACATCAGAAAGAGAACAGCTTACATCTTAATAAGGTGGAATTTTACACCGGGTGAGCATTTCAAGACGCCTTTGTCTGGCATTATTTATGATATAAGTGAACTTTATGTATTTCCCCTTTCCCAACATCTGCCATAGAATAGTAGTATATCAAAAAAAAATTCTGGTCGAAGTTCTGCTAATTCAAAATCCAACGCCATCTACTACTTCTGTATTTTGAGGGCCCGCTAGAAGGCCGATTAAAAGCATGATTTTTTCTAAGCATTTTTTTTTTGTGGCATATGCAGTTATATTTAATGCAATGCGCTGAATTTACAAGGTGTTTTATTTCAGCGAGACATCTTCATTATACTGGCTAATGAATGCCTTTACTGAAAAAAGGGAGGTTTTCTATTAACATTCAGGCATACACACAGGAAATTATTTTGAGAGGGGAGACGCCATTTTGGGTAAACAAAATATATGAAAAAAAAAACAACAAAGATGCTGTTAATTATAAGAACATATATCTATTAGTGGTGCGAGACCACACCAATGTATGTTACCCTACGCCGCTGTTGGGGCCCCAGTGAAGAAAGAAAAGCTTAATACGATAACTAAGAGCTTGCCTTGAATCTACCATTTTTTTACAGGTTGGTGTCTTCAACCTACAATTGCCCATTCATATTTTGAAGTAAAAAAATTCATTGCTCTCATATTCCTCCTCTGTCTGGAAAATCTTCAATCAAGCTGAAACAATCAGATCTAACACACTCCCTCACCTATGCCCTGCAGTATGAAAACGATCATTCTTGTACTATAAAAAAAATTCACTTTGAATTATCATACCACAACAGATAGTCAACGCAAAATTGACTTAAAAATCACTCCATACAAACAAAATAATGTTGCTTCCTTTCTCGCGAATTAAAAAGATATGATCAATAAAAAAACAAGCAGTAGTTCTTTGTCACCCACTTCATGAGCATCTAGGGCCGTAGCCAGGATTTTTGTTCGGAGAGGGGGCAAAAACCTTGGACATTGTAAATGCATTAAAAAAAAAATTATATGCACTTTCGTTTCGTTTTTATGGGTTGAACAGAAATTTCGGGTAGGGGGTGGGGGGTTGAACCGACTACCCCCTCTCCGTGGATACAACCTTGCGAACATCCAAGGAAACATATCAGATAAATCCAGTTAAGATAGCTAACAGTGTGAGTCGCTCTAACAAAATGCTTAGACATGATTTTAATGCAATCGGGTGACATATTTAAAGTAGAATTGAAGGAGCTGAAATTAAGACATTTAAAGGACAATGGAAAGTGAATTTATATAAAAAGGGAAATGGACATTTATTTGATGTTTTCGTGGACTAAATAGTTCTTCTCATTGAGCTTTCGTGCCTGGTGTATAAACTTATTACACGCTTCTTCCTCAAACAGGGTCTGTGGCAATGAATACGTGCAATTAGATTCGCCCCATTTCTTTCCATAAAATATCTAAGTCTTTCCATAACAATATTTATGATAAGTTGCTTTATGTTTTTAATCTTGTTTTTTAATAAGCATAGCATATATCCATTGTTTTGTGTCCATATATATGTCTGTCGTGCGCACATTTTGCCTTATAGTACAAAAGCTACTGCTGCAAATACGAAACGAAAAAAGACACAAGGCATGAGTATATTTTCTACAAAAACCTCTATTTAGGAAGCAATTTTTTTTTATTAGATATGATCAACTGGAAAAGTCCTCACAAAAAAGCATCCTTTAAAAATAGCAAAATTAAATTAAGGGTCATGAATATAACTAATCTAAAAACTATGGTTTTCTTTTGTTTAACTTTATTTATTTTCTTCTTTTTTTTGTTAATATTTTGAGGAATGAAAACACGCTGTTTAACACTTTTTTTGCGTTAGTAGTTATTTTTCAAACCTTTATTAGCATTCCAACTTCACTTCGCTGTTGTTATTGAGAAACACACTCGCAAGTGTTTTGTATATCGATTGTCTCATTTGCTTGAACACAAATATCGTCTTTTTTATCTGTTTCACGTGTACCGTATGGGTCCATCTTTTTTTTCACTTTTAACTATTCCAGGAAAGCTTAAAAATACTCACCATAAAAAATTAATCAAATTTATTTTTTAGTTTAACTGGGACAAAATGACATTTCCTGTCCTTATATGCCTAAGAAAAGGAGGAGAAGTGGAAGGGATTCTGGGCAGGGAAAAAATTGTTTGCTAATTTGGGGTGTATTTGCAATCCACAGTGGCCTATTTGCAGTTTTACAAATGGCCATAAATAATTTCATCTCTTTTCTCTAAATAGAGGAAAAGCGGGATTTACCCCAAAATTGGACGTTAGGACACCCTCCCTTCTCAGAACAGTAAAAAAAATATGGCCAAAAAAAAATTGTTTCTTTCACCCCTGATGAATGGCAAACCCCAGTCCCTCCTATGTCTTAGGTCCTTAGAATTAAGCTAAGTCGGTTGAAATGAACCTTATCATTAATATGATGATGAGGCACTGAATATGATCATTCTAAACATACATTGGTGTATCCAAATCAGAGTATTATGTTGAAGGGGTTCTCATTTGGAAACTGAAAAAAAAATGTAGGTTTTTGTCAAATATAATATATCTGCTTTAATGCCTGGTCAAAGTTATAAGCATTCAAACCTTAGAGAAAACTTTTGTGTAAATCCAACAAAATCTTTGCAAACCAAAGAGTTTAATTTGGTTATCTTAAAAAAATTCCTTACAAATTACAAATAGTTGAAAACGCTGTCTGAAATTTCAAAGTTTTGTTTGGTGTAATGTCAATGGTTTTCATTTTTGTATGTGTTCAAAAATTCTATTCAATTCCAAGTGTAAATTAATTACATTGCAAGCATTAAATAAAGTAACATAGAGGACGAGAGTTCTCTTCCGTCAAAAAAAAACAATAAAGTACATGATTTGGTGTATCCAAATCAGAGTATTATGTTGAAGGGGTTCTCATTTGGAAACTGAAAAAAAAATGTAGGTTTTTGTCAAATATAATATATCTGCTTTAATGCCTGGTCAAAGTTATAAGCATTCAAACCTTAGAGAAAACTTTTGTGTAAATCCAACAAAATCTTTGCAAACCAAAGAGTTTAATTTGGTTATCTTAAAAAAATTCCTTACAAATTACAAATAGTTGAAAACGCTGTCTGAAATTTCAAAGTTTTGTTTGGTGTAATGTCAATGGTTTTCATTTTTGTATGTGTTCAAAAATTCTATTCAATTCCAAGTGTAAATTAATTACATTGCAAGTATTAAATAAAGTAACATAGAGGACGAGAGTTCTCTTCCGTCAAAAACAAACAATACAGTTCATAAAATTACATCTTCTAGTCCTAGGATTAGAGCTAAAGATTCGGATGCGTCTTTTGTACTACTCACAATTTATTGATTGCTACCTCTTATTGGTTAGAAATAACTTTGTAGATAGGACCTTTGGTATATCTGCAAAATTGAACTAATTTTGAGAGCTTAAGAAGACCCGTCTTAGATTCTTCGGACCCTTTCTTGCGCACCCTAAATGAGTATTCACGGATTTGTTTTTCCACGATTTTGCTGCCGTTTTTGATGCTTTCGAAAACTATATTGTCTGCTTAAAGATACCCAACATCTAATTTGTTCAATTCAGTGGATTGACTCGTTCCATTAAGGAGCTTCTCAAGTAAGGAAGTTAAATAGTGAGGCTTACTATTACAAGCACAAGGCTACTTTGTACGTGTGTACTTGGTGTATTTTTTTCGGTATCAACACCAATATAAAAATGTACTGAATCTTCTAAGGTTCAAACTGGTTGCGCTTTTAATTAGGCCTATTTGCATTTTTCTATTTTTTTTTCAGCTAATTTTATCCTTGTTTAAAGCCAAAAGGAGGCCGACACCTGCTTTAAGAGCCTTAGGTTACCATCTATCAAAGAGTCCAGATCAAATGACTATGAATCAGTGCATTGGACTACTTTACGCAGTTTCTGGACTTTCTTTTCACGACCCAGTACGTATATCTGTTTTTTCTATTACCATTTGTTTTAGATGCGCCGGCGCACTTAGGTCTGCTTCTGTTCTTTTAGGCGTAGAAGGATTCGCAGGGTCATCAGCTGCTTGCTCATAATTTTATAACACCTTCGTTGACTAGGCCTTCCTCGGATACTTTCTGTTTGTTTTAAGTTTGGACGAAACTACTTCCATTTAATAATAAAAAAATCTTTTTCATTTACTTTCTGTCATTCTTAACTCTAGGACTATTCAAGATGTGAATTCAAGTGTTCTTTTGATGGCATCATGAATGATCAGAATCCAGAACCCGGTCAATTCCTGTTTATTCCCATAATGTGGGTTGCGCCATCTTTGGAGACTTTTTTTTTATAATTCCGACCTTTTAATGAAAATAACTTCTTTAAAAAAATTTACAAGACACTATGTAACGCTGCGATGAACTCCAGGGTGAATTATACCATGGGAGGGGTTTAGTTGCCCTCTGGTCCTTTTGGATCTTTAAAACGGCACTAGAACTTGCGGCCACCTTTCGAATGAAATTTATCTCAAGATTCTACGGCCATAAGCCCAATATGATCACCTCTAAAAAAAAATAAATAAATATACACCGGTGAAACGAAAGACATGAAATTTCTGTTGTTAGGGGCTTGAAAAATCGCTAAGGGTCATTAAACTCCATAATTTGACGGTGCAATTTTCATCAAGATTGGATTCTTTTGAAGGAAATTTTACCCCTTTATTTAAAATGATGCCAATTTATTTATGCTAAGAACTTTTAATGGATACTTTTATACTTCTTAAATTTTAGATAGATGGAATTAGTATACGATATATATTCTGTTGATCTAGATTTGAAAACTAATCAAGCAAGCTAGAAACGCGAAAATTTATGCAGAATAGTTTTGAAATCATGAGAAGGCAATAAATAATGGATGCTACGAAAAAATCCGAAAAATACAAACCAAAGAAGAACAACTGGAAATTGGTTGTCATGAGTGAAGTGAGGGGGTTTAAGAGGTTGGGTTGAAGGTTCGGGCGAGTGAAGGAAGAGAGGAAAACTGGAAAAACAATATAACAACAATGACAAGGAAACAATACGTATCCCTGCATTTTAAGCAGTGAGAGAAGGCCGAGTATTAACTTAATCTATATTTAGATTAAATTATTATATTATATATTAACTATCCCAAGAGTAGGTGTTTTGGCCATAAAATAGTCTGATCTTTGTTGGCGCTTTGATAGCAAATCCCTTTTTGTCTTTTTTTGTCACCTCCTCCTGGTTGCTAAGGTTGACAGTTCACGTCTTTGACTCTTGTAGATTGTCCAAACTGTGAAGAGGCTCAAAATTTTGTTTAGGGCATGGGCCTTCTAAAAAGTGCCGTGTAAACCCCAAAGCACAAGAAAACATTGAAAAGGAAATTTGGCTCCCCTGAAAATGGTGCCAAAAAAAGGCTCGAATCTTTTTAGTCTGGTAATGCCCCCTCCCCGCCCCTCCATTCCACTTAATGGACCCGACATTGAATAAATGTTTTCTTTCTTATTGGCTTGAAATCGTCAAGGATTGTTTCTCGGACCACAAACACCATATATTTTTTCTAAGGGAGGGGGGAGCTGAGAGGGGGCCTGGTAATGTCTTGAAAAACTGTTCGCCCCTGGTCAGTTTGAAACTTACAGTCGTGAAAATTGTTCATTTTTTTTCTGTCTGTTTTCAACTGATTTGCCGATTTACCTTTTTTAAGAAGCAAGATATTATCTTTATATGTAATATATATATATATATATATATATATATATATATATATATATATATATATATATATATATATATATATATATATATATATATATATATATATATATATATATATCTTACATTGTTAATGTTTATTGTTTTATGACTGTAATGAGTAAATGTTTATTTGTTTTAGGGATTAATCGAAAGAATTTGTAATGACGCAGTGTCCACGCTTTCAATGAACAAAACAACGCCGATTCAAATTGGAAAACTAGCTACAAGTTTAGGTATTTTAAGATGTCGACACAAAGGTATGTACTATGAACTTTTTTTTCAATTAACTGACTGATAAAAAAAAAAAAAAAAAAGGTAAAAAGCTGTCTATCCAATGGCACATAAAATTCACCATTCTATATATTTAAATTCATACAAGTTAACTATTGCAAATTACAAACAAAAAAATAAATTAAACAACACGTTCGCGCTGGAGAAAACCTATGAGGTCTTGCAGTCGCGCGAGAGTCCACGTAACTACTTACCTATTAACTCGACTATTTACTGAAACCTCAACTATTTAATTAAAACTATTATAAATAAAAATGGCGACTTATTAATCATCTAGAGATGAGCGAAAATTAGTATGGCAGCAAATAAATGATCTAACCTTAACTAACAGGACAATAAGGTCTTCTGAAAAAGGGGGAAAAACAGTCAACACAAAAAATTGGTGATCATGAAGTAGTTTTCCCTATAATTCCTGATAATTATATTTAAATCCCTATTTGTCACTGTTTTTACTGAGAAAGTTTCGCCTGATACTCCAAAAGTTGTACCGTACGCTTCACCAGTATAACATTCCTGGCTTCAGACTTTATCTTGTTGTGGGTAACCTGTTGGGTCATTCCCAACTACTCTTTTCAAAATTAGGGAAAGAGGTGACAAGCCTAAGGGTCACAGGTCCCCTGCCTCCTCGTTCCAATTGCCGCCACTGTGGGATAAGCAACCACCATTTTCTGCAAAGAAATATTCTCTCGCGTCCTTTTTTAAAACAAAGATATGGCTATTTTTTTCTATTTTAGTAACTACTCAGTTCAACCTTTGGAATTTGGCTGTTTACGTCCAACATGTCTGGTTGGATGGGAATAATTCAGACATCTATTTCTCCGTCAATTTAAAAAGCCATTTTCACCAAATGAAATTTTTGAAAATAAGTTTGGACCCATATTAAAACACTAAATAAGCATAAACAAAGCTATGTCACAATTGAAAATGAAAACGAACAGAGACCTTATAAATAGATAAATGAGACCCAAAACGAGCTGAAATAAATATGAATAATCAAATGAAACGTAAAGATAATAGGTGGATTGAATCCATTAATATGAAAAAATAGAATAATTCTAAAACAGAACAGAAATTACCACTAACAAGAGTAGGGCTTTCACCACCTCCCCTAGACCCTAGATCCTCCCCTTCATCCCCTAGATTTTCGTTGCCATGAATGAATACAAAACTTTTCTTCAGAATTCTTTGTCATTGTGTACATGCCCTGTAAATTTCTCTTGCCCGGGTTCAACAACCCTCCTCGTATTAAGTGTGCTATCCCCTTGGTACATGAAACAATCCCTAAAAGTTTCAGACCACTCGGATCCCCTTTCTCCTATTAACTCTATTTGTAAACAATTGACTAGTTCTGTAATTTATTACTGTTGTTCCGGGGCTATTTGAGCATTACGTCAGTGGAAGCGTATAGGTTGGAATTATTGACTACTCTGAGCAAAATGGCTATCTCAAAATGTTTTGTTTGGGAAGGGGATGTTTGTAAAAAAGGTAACGAGAGGGATTGCTGGCCCTTCAATAAATTTTCAGCTTTTAAGACGGCGGTAGAATCTAAGATTTACAATCGAATGAACCCCCTATCCCATATTTCTACGACCACCCTTTCTACACGAAGTGGACAGGAAAAATTGATAGATAAAGTAGAAGTAACTCATTGAAGGCATATGACTCTTTACTAAGGCAAAGCTAGAGCGCCGCCTCTGATTCAAAATATATAAGCTGTGATTATTAGAAAAGTATAACCTTTCGATTCCAGGAAAAACCATTCCAAATCCAATTCGTTTTGATTTTGTCATTTCGTATATTGAAATTTTCCCAATTCAGAATTTACAGAACCTTGTATCCCCGGAAGTATTAACGAAATTTGACTCTAAAAACTTGATTTTTTACTCCTCCCTCACTAAGTCAGACCCGTTTGCTCCTAAGCTTTAGCAAATAAAGGGCTGATATGGTGTCGTGAAACTCTGCCCCGTAACAGTAAAAATTAGGCATTAAAAAAAATCCTTGCTGCTTCTGTATTTACCTTGTCTAATAGTTTCTTTAGCCTTTTTTTCTTTTTATTTCGAGTCTTTATTTTTTTTTTCTGTTCACCTTATTAATGTTTCTTTCCACTTTATCTAATGAGTGACATTCAATTAGATGTTAGCACCGGCTAAGTGAGAAAAACTTGTACTAATCATATAACTTCTTTGCTTAATTTTAGTAATACTTTTCTTTCTAGGGAAGCAATCTTGTGGCCGGAGTGTTAAACTATTTAGTAAGACAGATAGCTTTTTTGAAGTAGAAATAAAATAAATTTAACGAAAACCTTAATTTATTATACATTTTGTGCAAATTTAGCTTAAAAATTTCTACAAGGCTTTTGCAAAATTGAATTGGAACTGATTTGGATACTTAGTTATATATCTTACAGAGTTGCTGGAACAGATATCCGAATGGTGCATCTCTAATCCGTCTGTTCTTGAACCCTCTGTACTGATACCAGTGGTTATGACCCTTGCTACTGTGGATTATCATCCTATTAATGGCGAAACCTTTTTTAAGGTTAGTTTTAATGACTTTTCCCAGTTATTTGTGCAATATTTTGTTTCCCTGTTTTGACACCTAAGATATGGTGATTTTAGGTAAATTTCAAATTTTTATTGTTTTTTCTTTATTTTAAAGTTTCAGAAATATTTTCGAGTTTAATACTTGCGTAAAGGATTTTGGAAATAACTAACTTTAGAGTCAACATCAGTTAGTCACTAAATTCATGTCTCATTTCTGGTAAAGAGTAGTTTTTTCTCCCAATCAGTTTGGTTTCTTGTGTGGTAGGTCAACAGAGTAAGCAGTAGCCGCTTTACATAATTTCTTATCGGATGCTATGGATGATGGTTACTTGGCGGCAACTATATTTTAAGACATTAAAAAAGCTTTTGATACAACAGAACATACAATTCTTTTTGATAAATTGGAAAATGTAGGAATTCGTGGAATAGCTCTTGAGTTAGTGAGATCTTATTTATTAGAAAGAAGTTTTACAGTCCAAGTTGGTGAGGAATCATCTCATATTTTTCCTTTAGAAAATATAGGGGTTCCATAAGGGTCTGTATTGGGGCCATTACTTTTTTTGATATACATAAATGACCTTCCAAAATGCATGCTCTCGGACAATGAATTACCAATATTGTTTGCAGACGACACAGCAATTAGTTTGAAGGCTGGCAACGAGGAGGACCTACGAATGGCCCTCGAAACCGTTGCTTTTAATGTAAATTCTTGGTTTCATGCTAATCGACTAATGCCTAACCTAGAGAAGTCGGAATTGTGATTTTTGGGAGAAGTTTGAGAACAGTGTGTTATTTAAAACTATTAGTATTGGAGCTTCCTCCATAAAAAGAGTGGATGTATTTAGATATTTAGGTATCTACATTGACTCAACTCTGTCTTTCAAGGCGCATATTAATAAACTCGAGGCAACAGTGTCCAGGAATCTCGGCTGTTTGCATAGAGTAAAGTTCTTGTTTCCTTACCAAATAATGAGAAAATTACATTTTTCATTAGTGTAGTGCTATTTTCAATATTGCCCGACCGTTTGGATGCTGACATTCCATTCACATTTACGAAGACTCCAAATTGTCCAAAACAAGGCAATAAGAATCCTGGACCTTTTTTTAACACACCCTAGGAAGACAAAAGAATTATCTGAAACTAAAACATCATTTTTATTTCTTGATATTCTTCATTTACAACAAATTTTTCACAAATATCAACTTCCTGAGATTGCCAATAAATATAAACTACTTGATTTAATAAATGAATCACCATCACTCTATACATACAAAAAGAAATTGAAAGAGATAGTTCTTTCTGCCTATAGTAGTGGGGACCGAATGTAAAGTGATTTATTTATAAATTAGTTTATAAGTCCCATCCGTGTCTACGAGTCGATTTTTTTTCCTCTTCTTCTCTCTCTCTCTCTCTCTTTCTCTCTTTTTTATGTACTCCGTGTGAGCAATTGAGGTGTAATTCCTTCTTCTTTTTTCTCTCTCTATTGTTAAAGGAGACAAAACGAGTTGCCTCCCTGTCTCCTTTGTATAAGATTTATATATATCGTTTCTTGTTTAATAAAGTCAAGTCTACTGAGAGGTTTCAAGAGCTTACTTTTTTCCTCTTCCTCCCTTTTCTCCTTGTTTTCTTTCATTCTTCGTATATAGAATAAAAATTTGTTAAAAGGGCTACTTAAATAAAACAAGCTAACGTTCCAAATAATTCCAGAAAAAGTGTCCCCAGGTATGTCTCAGGTTCTCAGCGAGTGACTCATTGACGCTACAATTAATACCACCGATAAAGCTAGAAGATGAATAGAAAGGAGAACAAAATGTTATATAAGTATCGGGTGAAGACTTTTACTGTATAGGAAATCAAGGTTAAACTCTGTTGTAAGATATTTTATGTTTGAAACCTTAAAGCTAAGATTTGGTTTAAGTGGTAACTTTTGTTTGGCGAAAACGACTAAAATACCTTCCGAGCCCACCGAGATTATACATGACTTACGAAAAAATAACGAAGAACGAAGAAAAATAACCAATAAACAAATAACTAAATGCTGGTGATTTTCAGCCTCTGAATAAAACGAAAAGATAAAACGGATATTTAACTAAATCTTCAACTAACCTTACCCAAACAGAAAGAAGAAAACAACTGGAACCCCTTCTCTCTCTCTCTCTCTCTCTCTCTCTCTCTCT